>NW_027469406.1:0-160496 GCF_051020765.1 Lasioglossum baleicum | reverse complement strand
TAGCCTGCGGGATGCATCCTCTCGCACGTGTTTTTGCTCGACTAGCCATGCGCATCCCAAAAAACCTGCGCATGCGCATCCCAAAAAACCTGCGCGTGCGCATCCCACAAAACCTGCGCATGCGCATCCCACAAAACCTCGCACGTGTTTTTACTCGACTAGCCTGCGGGATGCATCTTCTCGCACGTGTTTTTACTCGACTAGCCTGCGGGATGCATCCTCTCGCACGTGTTTTTACTCGACTAGCCTGCGGGATGCATCCTCTCGCACGTGTTTTTACTCGACTAGCCTGCGGGATGCATCCTCTCGCACGTGTTTTTGCTCGACTAGTCATGCGCATCCCAAAGAACCTGCGCATGCGCATCCCAAAAAACCTGCGCATGCGCATCCCACAAAACCTGCGCATGCGCATCCCACAAAACCTCGCACGTGTTTTTACTCGACTAGCCTGCGGGATGCATCTTCTCGCACGTGTTTTTACTCGACTAGCCTGCGGGATGCATCCTCTCGCACGTGTTTTTACTCGACTAGCCTGCGGGATGCATCCTCTCGCACGTGTTTTTACTCGACTAGCCTGCGGGATGCATCCTCTCGCACGTGTTTTTGCTCGACTAGTCATGCGCATCCCAAAGAACCTGCGCATGCGCATCCCAAAAAACCTGCGCATGCGCATCCCACAAAACCTCGCACGTGTTTTTACTCGGCTAGCCTGCGGAATGCATCTTCTCGCACGTGTTTTTACTCGACTAGCCTGCGGGAAGCATCCTCTTGCACGTGTTTTTACTCGACTACCCTGCGGGATGCATCCTCTCGCACGTGTTTTTGCTCGACTAGCCATGCGCATCCCAAAAAACCTGCGCATGCGCATCCCACAAAACCTGCGCATGCGCATCCCACAAAACCTGCTCATGCGCATCCCACAAAACCTGCGCATGCGCATCCCACGAAACCTCGCACGTGTTTTTACTCGACTACCCTGCGGGATGCATCCTCTCGCACGTGTTTTTGCTCGACTAGCCATGCGCATCCCATAAAACCTGCGCATGCGCATCCCACAAAACCTGCGCATGCGCATCCCACAAAACCTCGCACGTGTTTTTACTCGACTAGCCTGCGGTATGCATCCTCTCGCACGTGTTTTAACTCGACTAGCCTGCGGGATGCATCCTCTCGCACGTTTTTACTCGACTAGCCTGCGGGATGCATCCTCTCGCACGTGTTTTTACTCGTCTAGCCTGCGGGATGCATCCTCTCGCACGTGTTTTTGCTCGACTAGCCATGCGCATCCCAAAAAACCTGCGCATGCGCATCCCAAAAAAACCTGCGCATGCGCATCCCACAAAACCTGCGCATGCGCATCCCACAAAACCTGCGCATGCGCATCCCACAAAACCTCGCACGTGTTTTTACTCGACTAGCCTGCGGGATGCATCTTCTCGCACGTGTTTTTACTCGACTAGCCTGCGGGATGCATCCTCTCGCACGTGTTTTTACTCGACTAGCCTGCGGGATGCATCCTCTCGCACGTGTTTTTACTCGACTAGCCTGCGGGATGCATCCTCTCGCACGTGTTTTTGCTCGACTAGTCATGCGCATCCCAAAGAACCTGCGCATGCGCATCCCAAAAAACCTGCGCATGCGCATCCCACAAAACCTCGCACGTGTTTTTACTCGGCTAGCCTGCGGAATGCATCCTCTCGCACGTGTTTTTACTCGACTAGCCTGCGGGATGCATCCTCTCGCACGTGTTTTTACTCGACTGGCCTGCGGGATGCATCCTCTCGCACGTGTTTTTGCTCGACTAGCCTGCGGGATGCATCCTCTCGCACGTGTTTTTGCTCGACTAGGCATGCGCATCCCAAAGAACCTGCGCATGCGCATCCCAAAAAACCTGCGCATGCGCATCCCACAAAACCTGCGCATGCGCATCCCACAAAACCTCGCATGTGTTTTTACTCGACTAGCCTGCGGGATGCATCTTCTCGCACGTGTTTTTACTCGACTAGCCTGCGGGATGCATCCTCTCGCACGTGTTTTTACTCGACTAGCCTGCGGGATGCATCCTCTCGCACGTGTTTTTACTCGACTAGCCTGCGGGATGCATCCTCTCGCACGTGTTTTTGCTCGACTAGCCATGCGCATCCCAAAAAACCTGCGCATGCGCATCCCAAAAAACCTGCGCATGCGCATCCCACAAAACCTGCGCATGCGCATCCCACAAAACCTCGCACGTGTTTTTACTCGATTAGCCTGCGGGATGCATCTTCTCGCACGTGTTTTTACTCGACTAGCCTGCGGGATGCATCCTCTCGCACGTGTTTTTACTCGACTAGCCTGCGGGATGCATCCTCTCGCACGTGTTTTTACTCGACTAGCCTGCGGGATGCATCCTCTCGCACGTGTTTTTGCTCGACTAGTCATGCGCATCCCAAAGAACCTGCGCATGCGCATCCCAAAAAACCTGCGCATGCGCATCCCACAAAACCTGCGCATGCGCATCCCACAAAACCTCGCACGTGTTTTTACTCGACTAGCCTGCGGGATGCATCTTCTCGCACGTGTTTTTACTCGACTAGCCTGCGGGATGCATCCTCTCGCACGTGTTTTTACTCGACTAGCCTGCGGGATGCATCCTCTCGCACGTGTTTTTACTCGACTAGCCTGCGGGATGCATCCTCTCGCACGTGTTTTTGCTCGACTAGTCATGCGCATCCCAAAGAACCTGCGCATGCGCATCCCAAAAAACCTGCGCATGCGCATCCCACAAAACCTCGCACGTGTTTTTACTCGGCTAGCCTGCGGAATGCATCTTCTCGCACGTGTTTTTACTCGACTAGCCTGCGGGATGCATCCTCTCGCACGTGTTTTTACTCGACTAGCCTGCGGGATGCATCCTCTCGCACGTGTTTTTACTCGACTAGCCTGCGGGAAGCATCCTCTTGCACGTGTTTTTACTCGACTACCCTGCGGGATGCATCCTCTCGCACGTGTTTTTGCTCGACTAGCCATGCGCATCCCAAAAAACCTGCGCATGCGCATCCCAAAAAATCTGCGCATGCGCATCCCACAAAACCTGCGCATGCGCATCCCACAAAACCTCGCACGTGTTTGTGCTCGACTAGCCTGCGGGATGCATCCTTTCGCACGTGTTTTTACTCGACTAGCCTGCGGGATGCATCCTCTCGCACGTGTTTTTGCTCGACTAGCCTGCGGGATGCATCCTCTCGCACGTGTTTTTGCTCGACTAGCCTGCGGGATGCATCCTCTCGCACGTGTTTTTACTCGACTGGCCTGCGGGATGCATCCTCTCGCACGTGTTTTTACTCGACTAGCCTGCGGGATGCATCCTCTCGCACGTGTTTTTACTCGACTAGCCTGCGGGATGCATCCTCTCGCACGTGTTTTTGCTCGACTAGGCATGCGCATCCCAAAAAACCTGCGCATGCGCATCCCAAAAAACCTGCGCATGCGCATCCCACAAAACCTGCGCATGCGCATCCCAAAAAACCTGCGCATGCGCATCCCACAAAACCTCGCACGTGTTTTTACTCGACTAGCCTGCGGGATGCATCCTCTCGCACGTGTTTTTACTCGACTAGCCTGCGGGATGCATCCTCTCGCACGTGTTTTTGCTCGACTAGCCTGCGGGATGCATCCTCTCGCACGTGTTTTTGCTCGACTAGGCATGCGCATCCCAAAAAACCTGCGCATGCGCATCCCAAAAAACCTGCGCATGCGCATCCCACAAAACCTGCGCATGCGCATCCCAAAAAACCTGCGCATGCGCATCCCACAAAACCTCGCACGTGTTTTTACTCGACTACCCTGCGGGATGCATCCTCTCGCACGTGTTTTTGCTCGACTAGCCATGCGCATCCCAAAAAACCTGCGCATGCGCATCCCACAAAACCTGCGCATGCGCATCCCACAAAACCTCGCACGTGTTTTTACTCGTCTAGCCTGCAGGATGCATCCTCTCGCACGTGTTTTTACTCGACTACCCTGCGGGATGCATCCTCTCGCACGTGTTTTTGCTCGACTAGCCATGCGCATCCCAAAAAACCTGCGCATGCGCATCCCACAAAACCTGCGCATGCGCATCCCACAAAACCTCGCACGTGTTTTTACTCGTCTAGCCTGCGGGATGCATCCTCTCGCACGTGTTTTTACTCGACTAGCCTGCGGGATGCATCCTCTCGCACGTGTTTTTGCTCGACTAGCCTGCGGGATGCATCCTCTCGCACGTGTTTTTGCTCGACTAGGCATGCGCATCCCAAAAAACCTGCGCATGCGCATCCCACAAAACCTGCGCATGCGCATCCCACAAAACCTCGCACGTGTTTTTACTCGACTAGCCTGCGGGATGCATCCTCTCGCACGTGTTTTTGCTCGACTAGCCTGCGGGATGCATCCTCTCGCACGTGTTTTTGCTCGACTAGGCATGCGCATCCCAAAAAACCTGCGCATGCGCATCCCAAAAAACCTGCGCATGCGCATCCCACAAAACCTGCGCATGCGCATCCCAAAAAACCTGCGCATGCGCATCCCACAAAACCTGCGCATGCGCATCCCACAAAACCTGCGCATGCGCATCCCACAAAACCTCGCACGTGTTTTTACTCGACTAGCCTGCGGGATGCATCTTCTCGCACGTGTTTTTACTCGACTAGCCTGCGGGATGCATCCTCTCGCACGTGTTTTTACTCGACTAGCCTGCGGGATGCATCCTCTCGCACGTGTTTTTACTCGACTAGCCTGCGGGAAGCATCCTCTTGCACGTGTTTTTACTCGACTACCCTGCGGGATGCATCCTCTCGCACGTGTTTTTGCTCGACTAGCCATGCGCATCCCAAAAAACCTGCGCATGCGCATCCCACAAAACCTGCGCATGCGCATCCCACAAAACCTGCTCATGCGCATCCCACAAAACCTGCGCATGCGCATCCCACAAAACCTCGCACGTGTTTTTACTCGACTACCCTGCGGGATGCATCCTCTCACACGTGTTTTTGCTCGACTAGCCATGCGCATCCCATAAAACCTGCGCATGCGCATCCCACAAAACCTGCGCATGCGCATCCCACAAAACCTCGCACGTGTTTTTACTCGACTAGCCTGCGGTATGCATCCTCTCGCACGTGTTTTAACTCGACTAGCCTGCGGGATGCATCCTCTCGCACGTTTTTACTCGACTAGCCTGCGGGATGCATCCTCTCGCACGTGTTTTTACTCGTCTAGCCTGCGGGATGCATCCTCTCGCACGTGTTTTTGCTCGACTAGCCATGCGCATCCCAAAAAACCTGCGCATGCGCATCCCAAAAAACCTGCGCGTGCGCATCCCACAAAACCTGCGCATGCGCATCCCACAAAACCTGCGCATGCGCATCCCACAAAACCTCGCACGTGTTTTTACTCGACTAGCCTGCGGGATGCATCTTCTCGCACGTGTTTTTACTCGACTAGCCTGCGGGATGCATCCTCTCGCACGTGTTTTTACTCGACTAGCCTGCGGGATGCATCCTCTCGCACGTGTTTTTACTCGACTAGCCTGCGGGATGCATCCTCTCGCACGTGTTTTTGCTCGACTAGTCATGCGCATCCCAAAGAACCTGCGCATGCGCATCCCAAAAAACCTGCGCATGCGCATCCCACAAAACCTGCGCATGCGCATCCCACAAAACCTCGCACGTGTTTTTACTCGACTAGCCTGCGGGATGCATCTTCTCGCACGTGTTTTTACTCGACTAGCCTGCGGGATGCATCCTCTCGCACGTGTTTTTACTCGACTAGCCTGCGGGATGCATCCTCTCGCACGTGTTTTTACTCGACTAGCCTGCGGGATGCATCCTCTCGCACGTGTTTTTGCTCGACTAGTTATGCGCATCCCAAAGAACCTGCGCATGCGCACCCCAAAAAACCTGCGCATGCGCATCCCACAAAACCTCGCACGTGTTTTTACTCGGCTAGCCTGCGGAATGCATCTTCTCGCACGTGTTTTTACTCGACTAGCCTGCGGGATGCATCCTCTCGCACGTGTTTTTACTCGACTAGCCTGCGGGATGCATCCTCTCGCACGTGTTTTTACTCGACTAGCCTGCGGGAAGCATCCTCTTGCACGTGTTTTTACTCGACTACCCTGCGGGATGCATCCTCTCGCACGTGTTTTTGCTCGACTAGCCATGCGCATCCCAAAAAACCTGCGCATGCGCATCCCACAAAACCTGCGCATGCGCATCCCACAAAACCTGCTCATGCGCATCCCACAAAACCTGCGCATGCGCATCCCACAAAACCTCGCACGTGTTTTTACTCGACTACCCTGCGGGATGCATCCTCTCGCACGTGTTTTTGCTCGACTAGCCATGCGCATCCCATAAAACCTGCGCATGCGCATCCCACAAAACCTGCGCATGCGCATCCCACAAAACCTCGCACGTGTTTTTACTCGACTAGCCTGCGGTATGCATCCTCTCGCACGTGTTTTAACTCGACTAGCCTGCGGGATGCATCCTCTCGCACGTTTTTACTCGACTAGCCTGCGGGATGCATCCTCTCGCACGTGTTTTTACTCGTCTAGCCTGCGGGATGCATCCTCTCGCACGTGTTTTTGCTCGACTAGCCATGCGCATCCCAAAAAACCTGCGCATGCGCATCCCAAAAAACCTGCGCATGCGCATCCCACAAAACCTGCGCATGCGCATCCCACAAAACCTGCGCATGCGCATCCCACAAAACCTCGCACGTGTTTTTACTCGACTAGCCTGCGGGATGCATCTTCTCGCACGTGTTTTTACTCGACTAGCCTGCGGGATGCATCCTCTCGCACGTGTTTTTACTCGACTAGCCTGCGGGATGCATCCTCTCGCACGTGTTTTTACTCGACTAGCCTGCGGGATGCATCCTCTCGCACGTGTTTTTGCTCGACTAGTCATGCGCATCCCAAAGAACCTGCGCATGCGCATCCCAAAAAACCTGCGCATGCGCATCCCACAAAACCTCGCACGTGTTTTTACTCGGCTAGCCTGCGGAATGCATCCTCTCGCACGTGTTTTTACTCGACTAGCCTGCGGGATGCATCCTCTCGCACGTGTTTTTACTCGACTGGCCTGCGGGATGCATCCTCTCGCACGTGTTTTTGCTCGACTAGCCTGCGGGATGCATCCTCTCGCACGTGTTTTTGCTCGACTAGGCATGCGCATCCCAAAGAACCTGCGCATGCGCATCCCAAAAAACCTGCGCATGCGCATCCCACAAAACCTGCGCATGCGCATCCCAAAAAACCTGCGCATGCGCATCCCACAAAACCTGCGCATGCGCATCCCACAAAACCTCGCATGTGTTTTTACTCGACTAGCCTGCGGGATGCATCTTCTCGCACGTGTTTTTACTCGACTAGCCTGCGGGATGCATCCTCTCGCACGTGTTTTTACTCGACTAGCCTGCGGGATGCATCCTCTCGCACGTGTTTTTACTCGACTAGCCTGCGGGATGCATCCTCTCGCACGTGTTTTTGCTCGACTAGCCATGCGCATCCCAAAAAACCTGCGCATGCGCATCCCAAAAAACCTGCGCATGCGCATCCCACAAAACCTGCGCATGCGCATCCCACAAAACCTCTCACGTGTTTTTACTCGATTAGCCTGCGGGATGCATCTTCTCGCACGTGTTTTTACTCGACTAGCCTGCGGGATGCATCCTCTCGCACGTGTTTTTACTCGACTAGCCTGCGGGATGCATCCTCTCGCACGTGTTTTTACTCGACTAGCCTGCGGGATGCATCCTCTCGCACGTGTTTTTGCTCGACTAGTCATGCGCATCCCAAAGAACCTGCGCATGCGCATCCCAAAAAACCTGCGCATGCGCATCCCACAAAACCTGCGCATGCGCATCCCACAAAACCTCGCACGTGTTTTTACTCGACTAGCCTGCGGGATGCATCTTCTCGCACGTGTTTTTACTCGACTAGCCTGCGGGATGCATCCTCTCGCACGTGTTTTTACTCGACTAGCCTGCGGGATGCATCCTCTCGCACGTGTTTTTACTCGACTAGCCTGCGGGATGCATCCTCTCGCACGTGTTTTTGCTCGACTAGTCATGCGCATCCCAAAGAACCTGCGCATGCGCATCCCAAAAAACCTGCGCATGCGCATCCCACAAAACCTCGCACGTGTTTTTACTCGGCTAGCCTGCGGAATGCATCTTCTCGCACGTGTTTTTACTCGACTAGCCTGCGGGATGCATCCTCTCGCACGTGTTTTTACTCGACTAGCCTGCGGGATGCATCCTCTCGCACGTGTTTTTACTCGACTAGCCTGCGGGAAGCATCCTCTTGCACGTGTTTTTACTCGACTACCCTGCGGGATGCATCCTCTCGCACGTGTTTTTGCTCGACTAGCCATGCGCATCCCAAAAAACCTGCGCATGCGCATCCCACAAAACCTGCGCATGCGCATCCCACAAAACCTGCTCATGCGCATCCCACAAAACCTCGCACGTGTTTTTACTCGACTAGCCTGCGGTATGCATCCTCTCGCACGTGTTTTAACTCGACTAGCCTGCGGGATGCATCCTCTCGCACGTTTTTACTCGACTAGCCTGCGGGATGCATCCTCTCGCACGTGTTTTTACTCGTCTAGCCTGCGGGATGCATCCTCTCGCACGTGTTTTTGCTCGACTAGCCATGCGCATCCCATAAAACCTGCGCATGCGCATCCCACAAAACCTGCGCATGCGCATCCCACAAAACCTCGCACGTGTTTTTACTCGACTAGCCTGCGGTATGCATCCTCTCGCACGTGTTTTAACTCGACTAGCCTGCGGGATGCATCCTCTCGCACGTTTTTACTCGACTAGCCTGCGGGATGCATCCTCTCGCACGTGTTTTTACTCGTCTAGCCTGCGGGATGCATCCTCTCGCACGTGTTTTTGCTCGACTAGCCATGCGCATCCCAAAAAACCTGCGCATGCGCATCCCAAAAAACCTGCGCATGCGCATCCCACAAAACCTGCGCATGCGCATCCCACAAAACCTCGCACGTGTTTTTACTCGACTAGCCTGCGGGATGCATCTTCTCGCACGTGTTTTTACTCGACTATCCTGCGGGATGCATCCTCTCGCACGTGTTTTTACTCGACTAGCCTGCGGGATGCATCCTCTCGCACGTGTTTTTACTCGACTAGCCTGCGGGATGCATCCTCTCGCACGTGTTTTTGCTCGACTAGTCATGCGCATCCCAAAGAACCTGCGCATGCGCATCCCAAAAAACCTGCGCATGCGCATCCCACAAAACCTCGCACGTGTATTTACTCGGCTAGCCTGCGGAATGCATCCTCTCGCACGTGTTTTTACTCGACTAGCCTGCGGGATGCATCCTCTCGCACGTGTTTTTACTCGACTGGCCTGCGGGATGCATCCTCTCGCACGTGTTTTTGCTCGACTAGCCTGCGGGATGCATCCTCTCGCACGTGTTTTTGCTCGACTAGGCATGCGCATCCCAAAGAACCTGCGCATGCGCATCCCAAAAAACCTGCGCATGCGCATCCCACAAAACCTGCGCATGCGCATCCCAAAAAACCTGCGCATGCGCATCCCACAAAACCTGCGCATGCGCATCCCACAAAACCTCGCATGTGTTTTTACTCGACTAGCCTGCGGGATGCATCTTCTCGCACGTGTTTTTACTCGACTAGCCTGCGGGATGCATCCTCTCGCACGTGTTTTTACTCGACTAGCCTGCGGGATGCATCCTCTCGCACGTGTTTTTACTCGACTAGCCTGCGGGATGCATCCTCTCGCACGTGTTTTTGCTCGACTAGCCATGCGCATCCCAAAAAACCTGCGCATGCGCATCCCAAAAAACCTGCGCATGCGCATCCCACAAAACCTGCGCATGCGCATCCCACAAAACCTCGCACGTGTTTTTACTCGATTAGCCTGCGGGATGCATCTTCTCGCACGTGTTTTTACTCGACTAGCCTGCGGGATGCATCCTCTCGCACGTGTTTTTACTCGACTAGCCTGCGGGATGCATCCTCTCGCACGTGTTTTTACTCGACTAGCCTGCGGGATGCATCCTCTCGCACGTGTTTTTGCTCGACTAGCCATGCGCATCCCAAAAAACCTGCGCATGCGCATCCCAAAAAACCTGCGCATGCGCATCCCACAAAACCTGCGCATGCGCATCCCACAAAACCTCGCACGTGTTTTTACTCGATTAGCCTGCGGGATGCATCTTCTCGCACGTGTTTTTACTCGACTAGCCTGCGGGATGCATCCTCTCGCACGTGTTTTTACTCGACTAGCCTGCGGGATGCATCCTCTCGCACGTGTTTTTACCCGACTAGCCTGCGGGATGCATCCTCTCGCACGTGTTTTTGCTCGACTAGTCATGCGCATCCCAAAGAACCTGCGCATGCGCATCCCAAAAAACCTGCGCATGCGCATCCCACAAAACCTGCGCATGCGCATCCCACAAAACCTCGCACGTGTTTTTACTCGACTAGCCTGCGGGATGCATCTTCTCGCACGTGTTTTTACTCGACTAGCCTGCGGGATGCATCCTCTCGCACGTGTTTTTACTCGACTAGCCTGCGGGATGCATCCTCTCGCACGTGTTTTTACTCGACTAGCCTGCGGGATGCATCCTCTCGCACGTGTTTTTGCTCGACTAGTCATGCGCATCCCAAAGAACCTGCGCATGCGCATCCCAAAAAACCTGCGCATGCGCATCCCACAAAACCTCGCACGTGTTTTTACTCGGCTAGCCTGCGGAATGCATCTTCTCGCACGTGTTTTTACTCGACTAGCCTGCGGGATGCATCCTCTCGCACGTGTTTTTACTCGACTAGCCTGCGGGATGCATCCTCTCGCACGTGTTTTTACTCGACTAGCCTGCGGGAAGCATCCTCTTGCACGTGTTTTTACTCGACTACCCTGCGGGATGCATCCTCTCGCACGTGTTTTTGCTCGACTAGCCATGCGCATCCCAAAAAACCTGCGCATGCGCATCCCAAAAAATCTGCGCATGCGCATCCCACAAAACCTGCGCATGCGCATCCCACAAAACCTCGCACGTGTTTGTGCTCGACTAGCCTGCGGGATGCATCCTTTCGCACGTGTTTTTACTCGACTAGCCTGCGGGATGCATCCTCTCGCACGTGTTTTTGCTCGACTAGCCTGCGGGATGCATCCTCTCGCACGTGTTTTTGCTCGACTAGCCTGCGGGATGCATCCTCTCGCACGTGTTTTTACTCGACTGGCCTGCGGGATGCATCCTCTCGCACGTGTTTTTACTCGACTAGCCTGCGGGATGCATCCTCTCGCACGTGTTTTTACTCGACTAGCCTGCGGGATGCATCCTCTCGCACGTGTTTTTGCTCGACTAGGCATGCGCATCCCAAAAAACCTGCGCATGCGCATCCCAAAAAACCTGCGCATGCGCATCCCACAAAACCTGCGCATGCGCATCCCAAAAAACCTGCGCATGCGCATCCCACAAAACCTCGCACGTGTTTTTACTCGACTAGCCTGCGGGATGCATCCTCTCGCACGTGTTTTTACTCGACTAGCCTGCGGGATGCATCCTCTCGCACGTGTTTTTGCTCGACTAGCCTGCGGGATGCATCCTCTCGCACGTGTTTTTGCTCGACTAGGCATGCGCATCCCAAAAAACCTGCGCATGCGCATCCCAAAAAACCTGCGCATGCGCATCCCACAAAACCTGCGCATGCGCATCCCAAAAAACCTGCGCATGCGCATCCCACAAAACCTCGCACGTGTTTTTACTCGACTACCCTGCGGGATGCATCCTCTCGCACGTGTTTTTGCTCGACTAGCCATGCGCATCCCAAAAAACCTGCGCATGCGCATCCCACAAAACCTGCGCATGCGCATCCCACAAAACCTCGCACGTGTTTTTACTCGTCTAGCCTGCAGGATGCATCCTCTCGCACGTGTTTTTACTCGACTACCCTGCGGGATGCATCCTCTCGCACGTGTTTTTGCTCGACTAGCCATGCGCATCCCAAAAAACCTGCGCATGCGCATCCCACAAAACCTGCGCATGCGCATCCCACAAAACCTCGCACGTGTTTTTACTCGTCTAGCCTGCGGGATGCATCCTCTCGCACGTGTTTTTACTCGACTAGCCTGCGGGATGCATCCTCTCGCACGTGTTTTTGCTCGACTAGCCTGCGGGATGCATCCTCTCGCACGTGTTTTTGCTCGACTAGGCATGCGCATCCCAAAAAACCTGCGCATGCGCATCCCACAAAACCTGCGCATGCGCATCCCACAAAACCTCGCACGTGTTTTTACTCGACTAGCCTGCGGGATGCATCCTCTCGCACGTGTTTTTGCTCGACTAGCCTGCGGGATGCATCCTCTCGCACGTGTTTTTGCTCGACTAGGCATGCGCATCCCAAAAAACCTGCGCATGCGCATCCCAAAAAACCTGCGCATGCGCATCCCACAAAACCTGCGCATGCGCATCCCAAAAAACCTGCGCATGCGCATCCCACAAAACCTGCGCATGCGCATCCCACAAAACCTGCGCATGCGCATCCCACAAAACCTCGCACGTGTTTTTACTCGACTAGCCTGCGGGATGCATCTTCTCGCACGTGTTTTTACTCGACTAGCCTGCGGGATGCATCCTCTCGCACGTGTTTTTACTCGACTAGCCTGCGGGATGCATCCTCTCGCACGTGTTTTTACTCGACTAGCCTGCGGGAAGCATCCTCTTGCACGTGTTTTTACTCGACTACCCTGCGGGATGCATCCTCTCGCACGTGTTTTTGCTCGACTAGCCATGCGCATCCCAAAAAACCTGCGCATGCGCATCCCACAAAACCTGCGCATGCGCATCCCACAAAACCTGCTCATGCGCATCCCACAAAACCTGCGCATGCGCATCCCACAAAACCTCGCACGTGTTTTTACTCGACTACCCTGCGGGATGCATCCTCTCACACGTGTTTTTGCTCGACTAGCCATGCGCATCCCATAAAACCTGCGCATGCGCATCCCACAAAACCTGCGCATGCGCATCCCACAAAACCTCGCACGTGTTTTTACTCGACTAGCCTGCGGTATGCATCCTCTCGCACGTGTTTTAACTCGACTAGCCTGCGGGATGCATCCTCTCGCACGTTTTTACTCGACTAGCCTGCGGGATGCATCCTCTCGCACGTGTTTTTACTCGTCTAGCCTGCGGGATGCATCCTCTCGCACGTGTTTTTGCTCGACTAGCCATGCGCATCCCAAAAAACCTGCGCATGCGCATCCCAAAAAACCTGCGCGTGCGCATCCCACAAAACCTGCGCATGCGCATCCCACAAAACCTGCGCATGCGCATCCCACAAAACCTCGCACGTGTTTTTACTCGACTAGCCTGCGGGATGCATCTTCTCGCACGTGTTTTTACTCGACTAGCCTGCGGGATGCATCCTCTCGCACGTGTTTTTACTCGACTAGCCTGCGGGATGCATCCTCTCGCACGTGTTTTTACTCGACTAGCCTGCGGGATGCATCCTCTCGCACGTGTTTTTGCTCGACTAGTCATGCGCATCCCAAAGAACCTGCGCATGCGCATCCCAAAAAACCTGCGCATGCGCATCCCACAAAACCTGCGCATGCGCATCCCACAAAACCTCGCACGTGTTTTTACTCGACTAGCCTGCGGGATGCATCTTCTCGCACGTGTTTTTACTCGACTAGCCTGCGGGATGCATCCTCTCGCACGTGTTTTTACTCGACTAGCCTGCGGGATGCATCCTCTCGCACGTGTTTTTACTCGACTAGCCTGCGGGATGCATCCTCTCGCACGTGTTTTTGCTCGACTAGTCATGCGCATCCCAAAGAACCTGCGCATGCGCATCCCAAAAAACCTGCGCATGCGCATCCCACAAAACCTCGCACGTGTTTTTACTCGGCTAGCCTGCGGAATGCATCTTCTCGCACGTGTTTTTACTCGACTAGCCTGCGGGATGCATCCTCTCGCACGTGTTTTTACTCGACTAGCCTGCGGGATGCATCCTCTCGCACGTGTTTTTACTCGACTAGCCTGCGGGAAGCATCCTCTTGCACGTGTTTTTACTCGACTACCCTGCGGGATGCATCCTCTCGCACGTGTTTTTGCTCGACTAGCCATGCGCATCCCAAAAAACCTGCGCATGCGCATCCCACAAAACCTGCGCATGCGCATCCCACAAAACCTGCTCATGCGCATCCCACAAAACCTGCGCATGCGCATCCCACAAAACCTCGCACGTGTTTTTACTCGACTACCCTGCGGGATGCATCCTCTCGCACGTGTTTTTGCTCGACTAGCCATGCGCATCCCATAAAACCTGCGCATGCGCATCCCACAAAACCTGCGCATGCGCATCCCACAAAACCTCGCACGTGTTTTTACTCGACTAGCCTGCGGTATGCATCCTCTCGCACGTGTTTTAACTCGACTAGCCTGCGGGATGCATCCTCTCGCACGTTTTTACTCGACTAGCCTGCGGGATGCATCCTCTGGCACGTGTTTTTACTCGTCTAGCCTGCGGGATGCATCCTCTCGCACGTGTTTTTGCTCGACTAGCCATGCGCATCCCAAAAAACCTGCGCATGCGCATCCCAAAAAACCTGCGCATGCGCATCCCACAAAACCTGCGCATGCGCATCCCACAAAACCTGCGCATGCGCATCCCACAAAACCTGCGCATGCGCATCCCACAAAACCTCGCACGTGTTTTTACTCGACTAGCCTGCGGGATGCATCTTCTCGCACGTGTTTTTACTCGACTAGCCTGCGGGATGCATCCTCTCGCACGTGTTTTTACTCGACTAGCCTGCGGGATGCATCCTCTCGCACGTGTTTTTACTCGACTAGCCTGCGGGATGCATCCTCTCGCACGTGTTTTTGCTCGACTAGTCATGCGCATCCCAAAGAACCTGCGCATGCGCATCCCAATAAACCTGCGCATGCGCATCCCACAAAACCTCGCACGTGTTTTTACTCGGCTAGCCTGCGGAATGCATCCTCTCGCACGTGTTTTTACTCGACTAGCCTGCGGGATGCATCCTCTCGCACGTGTTTTTACTCGACTGGCCTGCGGGATGCATCCTCTCGCACGTGTTTTTGCTCGACTAGCCTGCGGGATGCATCCTCTCGCACGTGTTTTTGCTCGACTAGGCATGCGCATCCCAAAGAACCTGCGCATGCGCATCCCAAAAAACCTGCGCATGCGCATCCCACAAAACCTGCGCATGCGCATCCCAAAAAACCTGCGCATGCGCATCCCACAAAACCTGCGCATGCGCATCCCACAAAACCTCGCATGTGTTTTTACTCGACTAGCCTGCGGGATGCATCTTCTCGCACGTGTTTTTACTCGACTAGCCTGCGGGATGCATCCTCTCGCACGTGTTTTTACTCGACTAGCCTGCGGGATGCATCCTCTCGCACGTGTTTTTACTCGACTAGCCTGCGGGATGCATCCTCTCGCACGTGTTTTTGCTCGACTAGCCATGCGCATCCCAAAAAACCTGCGCATGCGCATCCCAAAAAACCTGCGCATGCGCATCCCACAAAACCTGCGCATGCGCATCCCACAAAACCTCTCACGTGTTTTTACTCGATTAGCCTGCGGGATGCATCTTCTCGCACGTGTTTTTACTCGACTAGCCTGCGGGATGCATCCTCTCGCACGTGTTTTTACTCGACTAGCCTGCGGGATGCATCCTCTCGTACGTGTTTTTACTCGACTAGCCTGCGGGATGCATCCTCTCGCACGTGTTTTTGCTCGACTAGTCATGCGCATCCCAAAGAACCTGCGCATGCGCATCCCAAAAAACCTGCGCATGCGCATCCCACAAAACCTGCGCATGCGCATCCCACAAAACCTCGCACGTGTTTTTACTCGACTAGCCTGCGGGATGCATCTTCTCGCACGTGTTTTTACTCGACTAGCCTGCGGGATGCATCCTCTCGCACGTGTTTTTACTCGACTAGCCTGCGGGATGCATCCTCTCGCACGTGTTTTTACTCGACTAGCCTGCGGGATGCATCCTCTCGCACGTGTTTTTGCTCGACTAGTCATGCGCATCCCAAAGAACCTGCGCATGCGCATCCCAAAAAACCTGCGCATGCGCATCCCACAAAACCTCGCACGTGTTTTTACTCGGCTAGCCTGCGGAATGCATCTTCTCGCACGTGTTTTTACTCGACTAGCCTGCGGGATGCATCCTCTCGCACGTGTTTTTACTCGACTAGCCTGCGGGATGCATCCTCTCGCACGTGTTTTTACTCGACTAGCCTGCGGGAAGCATCCTCTTGCACGTGTTTTTACTCGACTACCCTGCGGGATGCATCCTCTCGCACGTGTTTTTGCTCGACTAGCCATGCGCATCCCAAAAAACCTGCGCATGCGCATCCCACAAAACCTGCGCATGCGCATCCCACAAAACCTGCTCATGCGCATCCCACAAAACCTGCGCATGCGCATCCCACAAAACCTCGCACGTGTTTTTACTCGACTACCCTGCGGGATGCATCCTCTCGCACGTGTTTTTGCTCGACTAGCCATGCGCATCCCATAAAACCTGCGCATGCGCATCCCACAAAACCTGCGCATGCGCATCCCACAAAACCTCGCACGTGTTTTTACTCGACTAGCCTGCGGTATGCATCCTCTCGCACGTGTTTTAACTCGACTAGCCTGCGGGATGCATCCTCTCGCACGTTTTTACTCGACTAGCCTGCGGGATGCATCCTCTCGCACGTGTTTTTACTCGTCTAGCCTGCGGGATGCATCCTCTCGCACGTGTTTTTGCTCGACTAGCCATGCGCATCCCAAAAAACCTGCGCATGCGCATCCCAAAAAACCTGCGCATGCGCATCCCACAAAACCTGCGCATGCGCATCCCACAAAACCTCGCACGTGTTTTTACTCGACTAGCCTGCGGGATGCATCTTCTCGCACGTGTTTTTACTCGACTAGCCTGCGGGATGCATCCTCTCGCACGTGTTTTTACTCGACTAGCCTGCGGGATGCATCCTCTCGCACGTGTTTTTACTCGACTAGCCTGCGGGATGCATCCTCTCGCACGTGTTTTTGCTCGACTAGTCATGCGCATCCCAAAGAACCTGCGCATGCGCATCCCAAAAAACCTGCGCATGCGCATCCCACAAAACCTCGCACGTGTTTTTACTCGGCTAGCCTGCGGAATGCATCCTCTCGCACGTGTTTTTACTCGACTAGCCTGCGGGATGCATCCTCTCGCACGTGTTTTTACTCGACTGGCCTGCGGGATGCATCCTCTCGCACGTGTTTTTGCTCGACTAGCCTGCGGGATGCATCCTCTCGCACGTGTTTTTGCTCGACTAGGCATGCGCATCCCCAAAAACCTGCGCATGCGCATCCCAAAAAACCTGCGCATGCGCATCCCACAAAACCTGCGCATGCGCATCCCACAAAACCTGCGCATGCGCATCCCACAAAACCTCGCACGTGTTTTTACTCGACTAGCCTGCGGGATGCATCCTCTCGCACGTGTTTTTACTCGACTAGCCTGCGGGATGCATCCTCTCGCACGTGTTTTTGCTCGACTAGCCTGCGGGATGCATCCTCTCGCACGTGTTTTTGCTCGACTAGCCTGCGGGATGCATCCTCTCGCACGTGTTTTTGCTCGACTAGCCTGCGGGATGCATCCTCTCGCACGTGTTTTTACTCGACTAGCCTGCAGGATGCATCCTCTCGCACGTGTTTTTACTCGACTAGCCTGCGGGATGCATCCTCTCGCACGTGTTTTTACTCGACTACCCTGCGGGATGCATCTTCTCGCACGTGTTTTTGCTCGACTAGCCATGCGCATCCCAAAAAACCTGCGCATGCGCATCCCACAAAACCTCGCACGTGTTTTTACTCGACTAGCCTGCGGGATGCATCCTCTCGCACGTGTTTTTACTCGACTAGCCTGCGGGATGCATCCTCTCGCACGTGTTTTTACTCGACTACCCTGCGGGATGCATCCTCTCGCACGTGTTTTTGCTCGACTAGCCATGCGCATCCCAAAAAACCTGCGCATGCGCATCCCACAAAACCTGCGCATGCGCATCCCACAAAACCTCGCACGTGTTTTTACTCGACTAGCCTGCGGGATGCATCCTCTCGCACGTGTTTTCACTCGACTAGCCTGCGGGATGCATCCTCTCGCACGTGTTTTTACTCGACTAGCCTGCGGGATGCATCCTTTCGCACGTGTTTTTGCTAGACTAGCCTGCGGGATGCATCCTCTCGCACGTGTTTTTGCTCGACTAGGCATGCGCATCCCAAAAAACCTGCGCATGCGCATCCCACAAAACCTGCGCATGCGCATCCCACAAAACCTCGCACGTGTTTTTACTCGACTAGCCTGCGGGATGCATCCTCTCGCACGTGTTTTTCCTCGACTAGCCTGCGGGATGCATCCTCTCGCACGTGTTTTTACTCGACTAGCCTGCGGGATGCATCCTCTCGCACGTGTTTTTACCCGACTAGCCTGCGGGATGCATCCTCTCGCACGTGTTTTTGCTCGACTAGTCATGCGCATCCCAAAGAACCTGCGCATGCGCATCCCAAAAAACCTGCGCATGCGCATCCCACAAAACCTGCGCATGCGCATCCCACAAAACCTCGCACGTGTTTTTACTCGACTAGCCTGCGGGATGCATCTTCTCGCACGTGTTTTTACTCGACTAGCCTGCGGGATGCATCCTCTCGCACGTGTTTTTACTCGACTAGCCTGCGGGATGCATCCTCTCGCACGTGTTTTTACTCGACTAGCCTGCGGGATGCATCCTCTCGCACGTGTTTTTGCTCGACTAGTCATGCGCATCCCAAAGAACCTGCGCATGCGCATCCCAAAAAACCTGCGCATGCGCATCCCACAAAACCTCGCACGTGTTTTTACTCGGCTAGCCTGCGGAATGCATCTTCTCGCACGTGTTTTTACTCGACTAGCCTGCGGGATGCATCCTCTCGCACGTGTTTTTACTCGACTAGCCTGCGGGATGCATCCTCTCGCACGTGTTTTTACTCGACTAGCCTGCGGGAAGCATCCTCTTGCACGTGTTTTTACTCGACTACCCTGCGGGATGCATCCTCTCGCACGTGTTTTTGCTCGACTAGCCATGCGCATCCCAAAAAACCTGCGCATGCGCATCCCAAAAAATCTGCGCATGCGCATCCCACAAAACCTGCGCATGCGCATCCCACAAAACCTCGCACGTGTTTGTGCTCGACTAGCCTGCGGGATGCATCCTTTCGCACGTGTTTTTACTCGACTAGCCTGCGGGATGCATCCTCTCGCACGTGTTTTTGCTCGACTAGCCTGCGGGATGCATCCTCTCGCACGTGTTTTTGCTCGACTAGCCTGCGGGATGCATCCTCTCGCACGTGTTTTTACTCGACTGGCCTGCGGGATGCATCCTCTCGCACGTGTTTTTACTCGACTAGCCTGCGGGATGCATCCTCTCGCACGTGTTTTTACTCGACTAGCCTGCGGGATGCATCCTCTCGCACGTGTTTTTGCTCGACTAGGCATGCGCATCCCAAAAAACCTGCGCATGCGCATCCCAAAAAACCTGCGCATGCGCATCCCACAAAACCTGCGCATGCGCATCCCAAAAAACCTGCGCATGCGCATCCCACAAAACCTCGCACGTGTTTTTACTCGACTAGCCTGCGGGATGCATCCTCTCGCACGTGTTTTTACTCGACTAGCCTGCGGGATGCATCCTCTCGCACGTGTTTTTGCTCGACTAGCCTGCGGGATGCATCCTCTCGCACGTGTTTTTGCTCGACTAGGCATGCGCATCCCAAAAAACCTGCGCATGCGCATCCCAAAAAACCTGCGCATGCGCATCCCACAAAACCTGCGCATGCGCATCCCAAAAAACCTGCGCATGCGCATCCCACAAAACCTCGCACGTGTTTTTACTCGACTACCCTGCGGGATGCATCCTCTCGCACGTGTTTTTGCTCGACTAGCCATGCGCATCCCAAAAAACCTGCGCATGCGCATCCCACAAAACCTGCGCATGCGCATCCCACAAAACCTCGCACGTGTTTTTACTCGTCTAGCCTGCAGGATGCATCCTCTCGCACGTGTTTTTACTCGACTACCCTGCGGGATGCATCCTCTCGCACGTGTTTTTGCTCGACTAGCCATGCGCATCCCAAAAAACCTGCGCATGCGCATCCCACAAAACCTGCGCATGCGCATCCCACAAAACCTCGCACGTGTTTTTACTCGTCTAGCCTGCGGGATGCATCCTCTCGCACGTGTTTTTACTCGACTAGCCTGCGGGATGCATCCTCTCGCACGTGTTTTTGCTCGACTAGCCTGCGGGATGCATCCTCTCGCACGTGTTTTTGCTCGACTAGGCATGCGCATCCCAAAAAACCTGCGCATGCGCATCCCACAAAACCTGCGCATGCGCATCCCACAAAACCTCGCACGTGTTTTTACTCGACTAGCCTGCGGGATGCATCCTCTCGCACGTGTTTTTGCTCGACTAGCCTGCGGGATGCATCCTCTCGCACGTGTTTTTGCTCGACTAGGCATGCGCATCCCAAAAAACCTGCGCATGCGCATCCCAAAAAACCTGCGCATGCGCATCCCACAAAACCTGCGCATGCGCATCCCAAAAAACCTGCGCATGCGCATCCCACAAAACCTGCGCATGCGCATCCCACAAAACCTGCGCATGCGCATCCCACAAAACCTCGCACGTGTTTTTACTCGACTAGCCTGCGGGATGCATCTTCTCGCACGTGTTTTTACTCGACTAGCCTGCGGGATGCATCCTCTCGCACGTGTTTTTACTCGACTAGCCTGCGGGATGCATCCTCTCGCACGTGTTTTTACTCGACTAGCCTGCGGGAAGCATCCTCTTGCACGTGTTTTTACTCGACTACCCTGCGGGATGCATCCTCTCGCACGTGTTTTTGCTCGACTAGCCATGCGCATCCCAAAAAACCTGCGCATGCGCATCCCACAAAACCTGCGCATGCGCATCCCACAAAACCTGCTCATGCGCATCCCACAAAACCTGCGCATGCGCATCCCACAAAACCTCGCACGTGTTTTTACTCGACTACCCTGCGGGATGCATCCTCTCACACGTGTTTTTGCTCGACTAGCCATGCGCATCCCATAAAACCTGCGCATGCGCATCCCACAAAACCTGCGCATGCGCATCCCACAAAACCTCGCACGTGTTTTTACTCGACTAGCCTGCGGTATGCATCCTCTCGCACGTGTTTTAACTCGACTAGCCTGCGGGATGCATCCTCTCGCACGTTTTTACTCGACTAGCCTGCGGGATGCATCCTCTCGCACGTGTTTTTACTCGTCTAGCCTGCGGGATGCATCCTCTCGCACGTGTTTTTGCTCGACTAGCCATGCGCATCCCAAAAAACCTGCGCATGCGCATCCCAAAAAACCTGCGCGTGCGCATCCCACAAAACCTGCGCATGCGCATCCCACAAAACCTGCGCATGCGCATCCCACAAAACCTCGCACGTGTTTTTACTCGACTAGCCTGCGGGATGCATCTTCTCGCACGTGTTTTTACTCGACTAGCCTGCGGGATGCATCCTCTCGCACGTGTTTTTACTCGACTAGCCTGCGGGATGCATCCTCTCGCACGTGTTTTTACTCGACTAGCCTGCGGGATGCATCCTCTCGCACGTGTTTTTGCTCGACTAGTCATGCGCATCCCAAAGAACCTGCGCATGCGCATCCCAAAAAACCTGCGCATGCGCATCCCACAAAACCTGCGCATGCGCATCCCACAAAACCTCGCACGTGTTTTTACTCGACTAGCCTGCGGGATGCATCTTCTCGCACGTGTTTTTACTCGACTAGCCTGCGGGATGCATCCTCTCGCACGTGTTTTTACTCGACTAGCCTGCGGGATGCATCCTCTCGCACGTGTTTTTACTCGACTAGCCTGCGGGATGCATCCTCTCGCACGTGTTTTTGCTCGACTAGTCATGCGCATCCCAAAGAACCTGCGCATGCGCATCCCAAAAAACCTGCGCATGCGCATCCCACAAAACCTCGCACGTGTTTTTACTCGGCTAGCCTGCGGAATGCATCTTCTCGCACGTGTTTTTACTCGACTAGCCTGCGGGATGCATCCTCTCGCACGTGTTTTTACTCGACTAGCCTGCGGGATGCATCCTCTCGCACGTGTTTTTACTCGACTAGCCTGCGGGAAGCATCCTCTTGCACGTGTTTTTACTCGACTACCCTGCGGGATGCATCCTCTCGCACGTGTTTTTGCTCGACTAGCCATGCGCATCCCAAAAAACCTGCGCATGCGCATCCCACAAAACCTGCGCATGCGCATCCCACAAAACCTGCTCATGCGCATCCCACAAAACCTGCGCATGCGCATCCCACAAAACCTCGCACGTGTTTTTACTCGACTACCCTGCGGGATGCATCCTCTCGCACGTGTTTTTGCTCGACTAGCCATGCGCATCCCATAAAACCTGCGCATGCGCATCCCACAAAACCTGCGCATGCGCATCCCACAAAACCTCGCACGTGTTTTTACTCGACTAGCCTGCGGTATGCATCCTCTCGCACGTGTTTTAACTCGACTAGCCTGCGGGATGCATCCTCTCGCACGTTTTTACTCGACTAGCCTGCGGGATGCATCCTCTGGCACGTGTTTTTACTCGTCTAGCCTGCGGGATGCATCCTCTCGCACGTGTTTTTGCTCGACTAGCCATGCGCATCCCAAAAAACCTGCGCATGCGCATCCCAAAAAACCTGCGCATGCGCATCCCACAAAACCTGCGCATGCGCATCCCACAAAACCTGCGCATGCGCATCCCACAAAACCTGCGCATGCGCATCCCACAAAACCTCGCACGTGTTTTTACTCGACTAGCCTGCGGGATGCATCTTCTCGCACGTGTTTTTACTCGACTAGCCTGCGGGATGCATCCTCTCGCACGTGTTTTTACTCGACTAGCCTGCGGGATGCATCCTCTCGCACGTGTTTTTACTCGACTAGCCTGCGGGATGCATCCTCTCGCACGTGTTTTTGCTCGACTAGTCATGCGCATCCCAAAGAACCTGCGCATGCGCATCCCAATAAACCTGCGCATGCGCATCCCACAAAACCTCGCACGTGTTTTTACTCGGCTAGCCTGCGGAATGCATCCTCTCGCACGTGTTTTTACTCGACTAGCCTGCGGGATGCATCCTCTCGCACGTGTTTTTACTCGACTGGCCTGCGGGATGCATCCTCTCGCACGTGTTTTTGCTCGACTAGCCTGCGGGATGCATCCTCTCGCACGTGTTTTTGCTCGACTAGGCATGCGCATCCCAAAGAACCTGCGCATGCGCATCCCAAAAAACCTGCGCATGCGCATCCCACAAAACCTGCGCATGCGCATCCCAAAAAACCTGCGCATGCGCATCCCACAAAACCTGCGCATGCGCATCCCACAAAACCTCGCATGTGTTTTTACTCGACTAGCCTGCGGGATGCATCTTCTCGCACGTGTTTTTACTCGACTAGCCTGCGGGATGCATCCTCTCGCACGTGTTTTTACTCGACTAGCCTGCGGGATGCATCCTCTCGCACGTGTTTTTACTCGACTAGCCTGCGGGATGCATCCTCTCGCACGTGTTTTTGCTCGACTAGCCATGCGCATCCCAAAAAACCTGCGCATGCGCATCCCAAAAAACCTGCGCATGCGCATCCCACAAAACCTGCGCATGCGCATCCCACAAAACCTCTCACGTGTTTTTACTCGATTAGCCTGCGGGATGCATCTTCTCGCACGTGTTTTTACTCGACTAGCCTGCGGGATGCATCCTCTCGCACGTGTTTTTACTCGACTAGCCTGCGGGATGCATCCTCTCGTACGTGTTTTTACTCGACTAGCCTGCGGGATGCATCCTCTCGCACGTGTTTTTGCTCGACTAGTCATGCGCATCCCAAAGAACCTGCGCATGCGCATCCCAAAAAACCTGCGCATGCGCATCCCACAAAACCTGCGCATGCGCATCCCACAAAACCTCGCACGTGTTTTTACTCGACTAGCCTGCGGGATGCATCCTCTCGCACGTGTTTTTACTCGACTAGCCTGCGGGATGCATCCTCTCGCACGTGTTTTTACTCGACTAGCCTGCGGGATGCATCCTCTCGCACGTGTTTTTGCTCGACTAGTCATGCGCATCCCAAAGAACCTGCGCATGCGCATCCCAAAAAACCTGCGCATGCGCATCCCACAAAACCTCGCACGTGTTTTTACTCGGCTAGCCTGCGGGATGCATCCTCTCGCACGTGTTTTTACTCGACTAGCCTGCGGGATGCATCCTCTCGTACGTGTTTTTACTCGACTAGCCTGCGGGATGCATCCTCTCGCACGTGTTTTTGCTCGACTAGTCATGCGCATCCCAAAGAACCTGCGCATGCGCATCCCAAAAAACCTGCGCATGCGCATCCCACAAAACCTGCGCATGCGCATCCCACAAAACCTCGCACGTGTTTTTACTCGACTAGCCTGCGGGATGCATCTTCTCGCACGTGTTTTTACTCGACTAGCCTGCGGGATGCATCCTCTCGCACGTGTTTTTACTCGACTAGCCTGCGGGATGCATCCTCTCGCACGTGTTTTTACTCGACTAGCCTGCGGGATGCATCCTCTCGCACGTGTTTTTGCTCGACTAGTCATGCGCATCCCAAAGAACCTGCGCATGCGCATCCCAAAAAACCTGCGCATGCGCATCCCACAAAACCTCGCACGTGTTTTTACTCGGCTAGCCTGCGGAATGCATCTTCTCGCACGTGTTTTTACTCGACTAGCCTGCGGGATGCATCCTCTCGCACGTGTTTTTACTCGACTAGCCTGCGGGATGCATCCTCTCGCACGTGTTTTTACTCGACTAGCCTGCGGGAAGCATCCTCTTGCACGTGTTTTTACTCGACTACCCTGCGGGATGCATCCTCTCGCACGTGTTTTTGCTCGACTAGCCATGCGCATCCCAAAAAACCTGCGCATGCGCATCCCACAAAACCTGCGCATGCGCATCCCACAAAACCTGCTCATGCGCATCCCACAAAACCTGCGCATGCGCATCCCACAAAACCTCGCACGTGTTTTTACTCGACTACCCTGCGGGATGCATCCTCTCGCACGTGTTTTTGCTCGACTAGCCATGCGCATCCCATAAAACCTGCGCATGCGCATCCCACAAAACCTGCGCATGCGCATCCCACAAAACCTCGCACGTGTTTTTACTCGACTAGCCTGCGGTATGCATCCTCTCGCACGTGTTTTAACTCGACTAGCCTGCGGGATGCATCCTCTCGCACGTTTTTACTCGACTAGCCTGCGGGATGCATCCTCTCGCACGTGTTTTTACTCGTCTAGCCTGCGGGATGCATCCTCTCGCACGTGTTTTTGCTCGACTAGCCATGCGCATCCCAAAAAACCTGCGCATGCGCATCCCAAAAAACCTGCGCATGCGCATCCCACAAAACCTGCGCATGCGCATCCCACAAAACCTCGCACGTGTTTTTACTCGACTAGCCTGCGGGATGCATCTTCTCGCACGTGTTTTTACTCGACTAGCCTGCGGGATGCATCCTCTCGCACGTGTTTTTACTCGACTAGCCTGCGGGATGCATCCTCTCGCACGTGTTTTTACTCGACTAGCCTGCGGGATGCATCCTCTCGCACGTGTTTTTGCTCGACTAGTCATGCGCATCCCAAAGAACCTGCGCATGCGCATCCCAAAAAACCTGCGCATGCGCATCCCACAAAACCTCGCACGTGTTTTTACTCGGCTAGCCTGCGGAATGCATCCTCTCGCACGTGTTTTTACTCGACTAGCCTGCGGGATGCATCCTCTCGCACGTGTTTTTACTCGACTGGCCTGCGGGATGCATCCTCTCGCACGTGTTTTTGCTCGACTAGCCTGCGGGATGCATCCTCTCGCACGTGTTTTTGCTCGACTAGGCATGCGCATCCCCAAAAACCTGCGCATGCGCATCCCAAAAAACCTGCGCATGCGCATCCCACAAAACCTGCGCATGCGCATCCCACAAAACCTGCGCATGCGCATCCCACAAAACCTCGCACGTGTTTTTACTCGACTAGCCTGCGGGATGCATCCTCTCGCACGTGTTTTTACTCGACTAGCCTGCGGGATGCATCCTCTCGCACGTGTTTTTGCTCGACTAGCCTGCGGGATGCATCCTCTCGCACGTGTTTTTGCTCGACTAGCCTGCGGGATGCATCCTCTCGCACGTGTTTTTGCTCGACTAGCCTGCGGGATGCATCCTCTCGCACGTGTTTTTACTCGACTAGCCTGCAGGATGCATCCTCTCGCACGTGTTTTTACTCGACTAGCCTGCGGGATGCATCCTCTCGCACGTGTTTTTACTCGACTACCCTGCGGGATGCATCTTCTCGCACGTGTTTTTGCTCGACTAGCCATGCGCATCCCAAAAAACCTGCGCATGCGCATCCCACAAAACCTCGCACGTGTTTTTACTCGACTAGCCTGCGGGATGCATCCTCTCGCACGTGTTTTTACTCGACTAGCCTGCGGGATGCATCCTCTCGCACGTGTTTTTACTCGACTACCCTGCGGGATGCATCCTCTCGCACGTGTTTTTGCTCGACTAGCCATGCGCATCCCAAAAAACCTGCGCATGCGCATCCCACAAAACCTGCGCATGCGCATCCCACAAAACCTCGCACGTGTTTTTACTCGACTAGCCTGCGGGATGCATCCTCTCGCACGTGTTTTCACTCGACTAGCCTGCGGGATGCATCCTCTCGCACGTGTTTTTACTCGACTAGCCTGCGGGATGCATCCTTTCGCACGTGTTTTTGCTAGACTAGCCTGCGGGATGCATCCTCTCGCACGTGTTTTTGCTCGACTAGGCATGCGCATCCCAAAAAACCTGCGCATGCGCATCCCACAAAACCTGCGCATGCGCATCCCACAAAACCTCGCACGTGTTTTTACTCGACTAGCCTGCGGGATGCATCCTCTCGCACGTGTTTTTCCTCGACTAGCCTGCGGGATGCATCCTCTCGCACGTGTTTTTACTCGACTAGCCTGCGGGATGCATCCTCTCGCACGTGTTTTTACCCGACTAGCCTGCGGGATGCATCCTCTCGCACGTGTTTTTGCTCGACTAGTCATGCGCATCCCAAAGAACCTGCGCATGCGCATCCCAAAAAACCTGCGCATGCGCATCCCACAAAACCTGCGCATGCGCATCCCACAAAACCTCGCACGTGTTTTTACTCGACTAGCCTGCGGGATGCATCTTCTCGCACGTGTTTTTACTCGACTAGCCTGCGGGATGCATCCTCTCGCACGTGTTTTTACTCGACTAGCCTGCGGGATGCATCCTCTCGCACGTGTTTTTACTCGACTAGCCTGCGGGATGCATCCTCTCGCACGTGTTTTTGCTCGACTAGTCATGCGCATCCCAAAGAACCTGCGCATGCGCATCCCAAAAAACCTGCGCATGCGCATCCCACAAAACCTCGCACGTGTTTTTACTCGGCTAGCCTGCGGAATGCATCTTCTCGCACGTGTTTTTACTCGACTAGCCTGCGGGATGCATCCTCTCGCACGTGTTTTTACTCGACTAGCCTGCGGGATGCATCCTCTCGCACGTGTTTTTACTCGACTAGCCTGCGGGAAGCATCCTCTTGCACGTGTTTTTACTCGACTACCCTGCGGGATGCATCCTCTCGCACGTGTTTTTGCTCGACTAGCCATGCGCATCCCAAAAAACCTGCGCATGCGCATCCCAAAAAATCTGCGCATGCGCATCCCACAAAACCTGCGCATGCGCATCCCACAAAACCTCGCACGTGTTTGTGCTCGACTAGCCTGCGGGATGCATCCTTTCGCACGTGTTTTTACTCGACTAGCCTGCGGGATGCATCCTCTCGCACGTGTTTTTGCTCGACTAGCCTGCGGGATGCATCCTCTCGCACGTGTTTTTGCTCGACTAGCCTGCGGGATGCATCCTCTCGCACGTGTTTTTACTCGACTGGCCTGCGGGATGCATCCTCTCGCACGTGTTTTTACTCGACTAGCCTGCGGGATGCATCCTCTCGCACGTGTTTTTACTCGACTAGCCTGCGGGATGCATCCTCTCGCACGTGTTTTTGCTCGACTAGGCATGCGCATCCCAAAAAACCTGCGCATGCGCATCCCAAAAAACCTGCGCATGCGCATCCCACAAAACCTGCGCATGCGCATCCCAAAAAACCTGCGCATGCGCATCCCACAAAACCTCGCACGTGTTTTTACTCGACTAGCCTGCGGGATGCATCCTCTCGCACGTGTTTTTACTCGACTAGCCTGCGGGATGCATCCTCTCGCACGTGTTTTTGCTCGACTAGCCTGCGGGATGCATCCTCTCGCACGTGTTTTTGCTCGACTAGGCATGCGCATCCCAAAAAACCTGCGCATGCGCATCCCAAAAAACCTGCGCATGCGCATCCCACAAAACCTGCGCATGCGCATCCCAAAAAACCTGCGCATGCGCATCCCACAAAACCTCGCACGTGTTTTTACTCGACTACCCTGCGGGATGCATCCTCTCGCACGTGTTTTTGCTCGACTAGCCATGCGCATCCCAAAAAACCTGCGCATGCGCATCCCACAAAACCTGCGCATGCGCATCCCACAAAACCTCGCACGTGTTTTTACTCGTCTAGCCTGCAGGATGCATCCTCTCGCACGTGTTTTTACTCGACTACCCTGCGGGATGCATCCTCTCGCACGTGTTTTTGCTCGACTAGCCATGCGCATCCCAAAAAACCTGCGCATGCGCATCCCACAAAACCTGCGCATGCGCATCCCACAAAACCTCGCACGTGTTTTTACTCGTCTAGCCTGCGGGATGCATCCTCTCGCACGTGTTTTTACTCGACTAGCCTGCGGGATGCATCCTCTCGCACGTGTTTTTGCTCGACTAGCCTGCGGGATGCATCCTCTCGCACGTGTTTTTGCTCGACTAGGCATGCGCATCCCAAAAAACCTGCGCATGCGCATCCCACAAAACCTGCGCATGCGCATCCCACAAAACCTCGCACGTGTTTTTACTCGACTAGCCTGCGGGATGCATCCTCTCGCACGTGTTTTTGCTCGACTAGCCTGCGGGATGCATCCTCTCGCACGTGTTTTTGCTCGACTAGGCATGCGCATCCCAAAAAACCTGCGCATGCGCATCCCAAAAAACCTGCGCATGCGCATCCCACAAAACCTGCGCATGCGCATCCCAAAAAACCTGCGCATGCGCATCCCACAAAACCTGCGCATGCGCATCCCACAAAACCTGCGCATGCGCATCCCACAAAACCTCGCACGTGTTTTTACTCGACTAGCCTGCGGGATGCATCTTCTCGCACGTGTTTTTACTCGACTAGCCTGCGGGATGCATCCTCTCGCACGTGTTTTTACTCGACTAGCCTGCGGGATGCATCCTCTCGCACGTGTTTTTACTCGACTAGCCTGCGGGAAGCATCCTCTTGCACGTGTTTTTACTCGACTACCCTGCGGGATGCATCCTCTCGCACGTGTTTTTGCTCGACTAGCCATGCGCATCCCAAAAAACCTGCGCATGCGCATCCCACAAAACCTGCGCATGCGCATCCCACAAAACCTGCTCATGCGCATCCCACAAAACCTGCGCATGCGCATCCCACAAAACCTCGCACGTGTTTTTACTCGACTACCCTGCGGGATGCATCCTCTCACACGTGTTTTTGCTCGACTAGCCATGCGCATCCCATAAAACCTGCGCATGCGCATCCCACAAAACCTGCGCATGCGCATCCCACAAAACCTCGCACGTGTTTTTACTCGACTAGCCTGCGGTATGCATCCTCTCGCACGTGTTTTAACTCGACTAGCCTGCGGGATGCATCCTCTCGCACGTTTTTACTCGACTAGCCTGCGGGATGCATCCTCTCGCACGTGTTTTTACTCGTCTAGCCTGCGGGATGCATCCTCTCGCACGTGTTTTTGCTCGACTAGCCATGCGCATCCCAAAAAACCTGCGCATGCGCATCCCAAAAAACCTGCGCGTGCGCATCCCACAAAACCTGCGCATGCGCATCCCACAAAACCTCGCACGTGTTTTTACTCGACTAGCCTGCGGGATGCATCTTCTCGCACGTGTTTTTACTCGACTAGCCTGCGGGATGCATCCTCTCGCACGTGTTTTTACTCGACTAGCCTGCGGGATGCATCCTCTCGCACGTGTTTTTACTCGACTAGCCTGCGGGATGCATCCTCTCGCACGTGTTTTTGCTCGACTAGTCATGCGCATCCCAAAGAACCTGCGCATGCGCATCCCAAAAAACCTGCGCATGCGCATCCCACAAAACCTGCGCATGCGCATCCCACAAAACCTCGCACGTGTTTTTACTCGACTAGCCTGCGGGATGCATCTTCTCGCACGTGTTTTTACTCGACTAGCCTGCGGGATGCATCCTCTCGCACGTGTTTTTACTCGACTAGCCTGCGGGATGCATCCTCTCGCACGTGTTTTTACTCGACTAGCCTGCGGGATGCATCCTCTCGCACGTGTTTTTGCTCGACTAGTCATGCGCATCCCAAAGAACCTGCGCATGCGCATCCCAAAAAACCTGCGCATGCGCATCCCACAAAACCTCGCACGTGTTTTTACTCGGCTAGCCTGCGGAATGCATCTTCTCGCACGTGTTTTTACTCGACTAGCCTGCGGGATGCATCCTCTCGCACGTGTTTTTACTCGACTAGCCTGCGGGATGCATCCTCTCGCACGTGTTTTTACTCGACTAGCCTGCGGGAAGCATCCTCTTGCACGTGTTTTTACTCGACTACCCTGCGGGATGCATCCTCTCGCACGTGTTTTTGCTCGACTAGCCATGCGCATCCCAAAAAACCTGCGCATGCGCATCCCACAAAACCTGCGCATGCGCATCCCACAAAACCTGCTCATGCGCATCCCACAAAACCTGCGCATGCGCATCCCACAAAACCTCGCACGTGTTTTTACTCGACTACCCTGCGGGATGCATCCTCTCGCACGTGTTTTTGCTCGACTAGCCATGCGCATCCCATAAAACCTGCGCATGCGCATCCCACAAAACCTGCGCATGCGCATCCCACAAAACCTCGCACGTGTTTTTACTCGACTAGCCTGCGGTATGCATCCTCTCGCACGTGTTTTAACTCGACTAGCCTGCGGGATGCATCCTCTCGCACGTTTTTACTCGACTAGCCTGCGGGATGCATCCTCTGGCACGTGTTTTTACTCGTCTAGCCTGCGGGATGCATCCTCTCGCACGTGTTTTTGCTCGACTAGCCATGCGCATCCCAAAAAACCTGCGCATGCGCATCCCAAAAAACCTGCGCATGCGCATCCCACAAAACCTGCGCATGCGCATCCCACAAAACCTGCGCATGCGCATCCCACAAAACCTGCGCATGCGCATCCCACAAAACCTCGCACGTGTTTTTACTCGACTAGCCTGCGGGATGCATCTTCTCGCACGTGTTTTTACTCGACTAGCCTGCGGGATGCATCCTCTCGCACGTGTTTTTACTCGACTAGCCTGCGGGATGCATCCTCTCGCACGTGTTTTTACTCGACTAGCCTGCGGGATGCATCCTCTCGCACGTGTTTTTGCTCGACTAGTCATGCGCATCCCAAAGAACCTGCGCATGCGCATCCCAATAAACCTGCGCATGCGCATCCCACAAAACCTCGCACGTGTTTTTACTCGGCTAGCCTGCGGAATGCATCCTCTCGCACGTGTTTTTACTCGACTAGCCTGCGGGATGCATCCTCTCGCACGTGTTTTTACTCGACTGGCCTGCGGGATGCATCCTCTCGCACGTGTTTTTGCTCGACTAGCCTGCGGGATGCATCCTCTCGCACGTGTTTTTGCTCGACTAGGCATGCGCATCCCAAAGAACCTGCGCATGCGCATCCCAAAAAACCTGCGCATGCGCATCCCACAAAACCTGCGCATGCGCATCCCAAAAAACCTGCGCATGCGCATCCCACAAAACCTGCGCATGCGCATCCCACAAAACCTCGCATGTGTTTTTACTCGACTAGCCTGCGGGATGCATCTTCTCGCACGTGTTTTTACTCGACTAGCCTGCGGGATGCATCCTCTCGCACGTGTTTTTACTCGACTAGCCTGCGGGATGCATCCTCTCGCACGTGTTTTTACTCGACTAGCCTGCGGGATGCATCCTCTCGCACGTGTTTTTGCTCGACTAGCCATGCGCATCCCAAAAAACCTGCGCATGCGCATCCCAAAAAACCTGCGCATGCGCATCCCACAAAACCTGCGCATGCGCATCCCACAAAACCTCTCACGTGTTTTTACTCGATTAGCCTGCGGGATGCATCTTCTCGCACGTGTTTTTACTCGACTAGCCTGCGGGATGCATCCTCTCGCACGTGTTTTTACTCGACTAGCCTGCGGGATGCATCCTCTCGTACGTGTTTTTACTCGACTAGCCTGCGGGATGCATCCTCTCGCACGTGTTTTTGCTCGACTAGTCATGCGCATCCCAAAGAACCTGCGCATGCGCATCCCAAAAAACCTGCGCATGCGCATCCCACAAAACCTGCGCATGCGCATCCCACAAAACCTCGCACGTGTTTTTACTCGACTAGCCTGCGGGATGCATCCTCTCGCACGTGTTTTTACTCGACTAGCCTGCGGGATGCATCCTCTCGCACGTGTTTTTACTCGACTAGCCTGCGGGATGCATCCTCTCGCACGTGTTTTTGCTCGACTAGTCATGCGCATCCCAAAGAACCTGCGCATGCGCATCCCAAAAAACCTGCGCATGCGCATCCCACAAAACCTCGCACGTGTTTTTACTCGGCTAGCCTGCGGAATGCATCTTCTCGCACGTGTTTTTACTCGACTAGCCTGCGGGATGCATCCTCTCGCACGTGTTTTTACTCGACTAGCCTGCGGGATGCATCCTCTCGCACGTGTTTTTACTCGACTAGCCTGCGGGAAGCATCCTCTTGCACGTGTTTTTACTCGACTACCCTGCGGGATGCATCCTCTCGCACGTGTTTTTGCTCGACTAGCCATGCGCATCCCAAAAAACCTGCGCATGCGCATCCCACAAAACCTGCGCATGCGCATCCCACAAAACCTGCTCATGCGCATCCCACAAAACCTGCGCATGCGCATCCCACAAAACCTCGCACGTGTTTTTACTCGACTACCCTGCGGGATGCATCCTCTCGCACGTGTTTTTGCTCGACTAGCCATGCGCATCCCATAAAACCTGCGCATGCGCATCCCACAAAACCTGCGCATGCGCATCCCACAAAACCTCGCACGTGTTTTTACTCGACTAGCCTGCGGTATGCATCCTCTCGCACGTGTTTTAACTCGACTAGCCTGCGGGATGCATCCTCTCGCACGTTTTTACTCGACTAGCCTGCGGGATGCATCCTCTCGCACGTGTTTTTACTCGTCTAGCCTGCGGGATGCATCCTCTCGCACGTGTTTTTGCTCGACTAGCCATGCGCATCCCAAAAAACCTGCGCATGCGCATCCCAAAAAACCTGCGCATGCGCATCCCACAAAACCTGCGCATGCGCATCCCACAAAACCTCGCACGTGTTTTTACTCGACTAGCCTGCGGGATGCATCTTCTCGCACGTGTTTTTACTCGACTAGCCTGCGGGATGCATCCTCTCGCACGTGTTTTTACTCGACTAGCCTGCGGGATGCATCCTCTCGCACGTGTTTTTACTCGACTAGCCTGCGGGATGCATCCTCTCGCACGTGTTTTTGCTCGACTAGTCATGCGCATCCCAAAGAACCTGCGCATGCGCATCCCAAAAAACCTGCGCATGCGCATCCCACAAAACCTCGCACGTGTTTTTACTCGGCTAGCCTGCGGAATGCATCCTCTCGCACGTGTTTTTACTCGACTAGCCTGCGGGATGCATCCTCTCGCACGTGTTTTTACTCGACTGGCCTGCGGGATGCATCCTCTCGCACGTGTTTTTGCTCGACTAGCCTGCGGGATGCATCCTCTCGCACGTGTTTTTGCTCGACTAGGCATGCGCATCCCCAAAAACCTGCGCATGCGCATCCCAAAAAACCTGCGCATGCGCATCCCACAAAACCTGCGCATGCGCATCCCACAAAACCTGCGCATGCGCATCCCACAAAACCTCGCACGTGTTTTTACTCGACTAGCCTGCGGGATGCATCCTCTCGCACGTGTTTTTACTCGACTAGCCTGCGGGATGCATCCTCTCGCACGTGTTTTTGCTCGACTAGCCTGCGGGATGCATCCTCTCGCACGTGTTTTTGCTCGACTAGCCTGCGGGATGCATCCTCTCGCACGTGTTTTTGCTCGACTAGCCTGCGGGATGCATCCTCTCGCACGTGTTTTTACTCGACTAGCCTGCAGGATGCATCCTCTCGCACGTGTTTTTACTCGACTAGCCTGCGGGATGCATCCTCTCGCACGTGTTTTTACTCGACTACCCTGCGGGATGCATCTTCTCGCACGTGTTTTTGCTCGACTAGCCATGCGCATCCCAAAAAACCTGCGCATGCGCATCCCACAAAACCTCGCACGTGTTTTTACTCGACTAGCCTGCGGGATGCATCCTCTCGCACGTGTTTTTACTCGACTAGCCTGCGGGATGCATCCTCTCGCACGTGTTTTTACTCGACTACCCTGCGGGATGCATCCTCTCGCACGTGTTTTTGCTCGACTAGCCATGCGCATCCCAAAAAACCTGCGCATGCGCATCCCACAAAACCTGCGCATGCGCATCCCACAAAACCTCGCACGTGTTTTTACTCGACTAGCCTGCGGGATGCATCCTCTCGCACGTGTTTTCACTCGACTAGCCTGCGGGATGCATCCTCTCGCACGTGTTTTTACTCGACTAGCCTGCGGGATGCATCCTTTCGCACGTGTTTTTGCTAGACTAGCCTGCGGGATGCATCCTCTCGCACGTGTTTTTGCTCGACTAGGCATGCGCATCCCAAAAAACCTGCGCATGCGCATCCCACAAAACCTGCGCATGCGCATCCCACAAAACCTCGCACGTGTTTTTACTCGACTAGCCTGCGGGATGCATCCTCTCGCACGTGTTTTTCCTCGACTAGCCATGCGCATCCCAAAAAACCTGCGCATGCGCATCCCAAAAAACCTGCGCATGCGCCTCCCACAAAACCTGCGCATGCGCATCCCACAAAACCTCGCACGTGTTTTTACTCGACTAGCCTGCGGGATGCATCCTCTCGCACGTGTTTTTGCTCGACTAGCCTGCGGGATGCATCCTCTCGCACGTGTTTTTGCTCGACTAGCCATGCGCATCCCAAAAAACCTGCGCATGCGCATCCCACAAAACCTGCGCATGCGCATCCCACAAAACCCCGCACGTGTTTTTACTCGACTAGCCTGCGGGATGCATCCTCTCGCACGTGTTTTTACTCGACTAGCCTGCGGGATGCATCCTCTCGCACGTGTTTTTACTCGACTAGCCTGCGGGATGCATCCTTTCGCACGTGTTTTTGCTAGACTAGCCTGCGGGATGCATCCTCTCGCACGTGTTTTTGCTCGACTAGGCATGCGCATCCCAAAAAACCTGCGCATGCGCATCCCACAAAACCTGCGCATGCGCATCCCACAAAACCTCGCACGTGTTTTTACTCGACTAGCCTGCGGGATGCATCCTCTCGCACGTGTTTTTCCTCGACTAGCCATGCGCATCCCAAAAAACCTGCGCATGCGCATCCCAAAAAACCTGCGCATGCGCCTCCCACAAAACCTGCGCATGCGCATCCCACAAAACCTCGCACGTGTTTTTACTCGACTAGCCTGCGGGATGCATCCTCTCGCAGGTGTTTTTGCTCGACTAGCCTGCGGGATGCATCCTCTCGCACGTGTTTTTGCTCGACTAGCCTGCGGGATGCATCCTCTCGCACGTGTTTTTGCTCGACTAGCCATGCGCATCCCAAAAAACCTGCGCATGCGCATCCCACAAAACCTGCGCATGCGCATCCCACAAAACCTCGCACGTGTTTTTACTCGACTAGCCTGCGGGATGCATCCTCTCGCACGTGTTTTCACTCGACTAGCCTGCGGGATGCATCCTCTCGCACGTGTTTTTATTCGACTAGCCTGCGGGATGCATCCTTTCGCACGTGTTTTTGCTAGACTAGCCTGCGGGATGCATCCTCTCGCACGTGTTTTTGCTCGACTAGCCATGCGCATCCCAAAAAACCTGCGCATGCGCATCCCACAAAACCTGCGCATGCGCATCCCACAAAACCTCGCACGTGTTTTTACTCGACTAGCCTGCGGGATGCATCCTCTCGCACGTGTTTTTACTCGACTAGCCTGCGGGATGCATCCTCTCGCACGTGTTTTTAGTCGACTAGCCTGCGGGATGCATCCTCTCGCACGTGTTTTTGCTGGACTAGCCTGCGGGATGCATCCTCTCGCACGTGTTTTTGCTCGACTAGGCATGCGCATCCCAAAAAACCTGCGCATGCGCATCCCAAAAAACCTGCGCATGCGCATCCCACAAAACCTGCGCATGCGCATCCCACAAAACCTCGCACGTGTTTTTACTCGACTAGCCTGCGGGATGCATCCTCTCGCACGTGTTTTTACTCGACTAGCCTGCGGGATGCATCCTCTCGCACGTGTTTTTACTCGACTAGCCTGCAGGATGCATCCTCTCGCACGTGTTTTTACTCGACTAGCCTGCGGGATGCATCCTCTCGCACGTGTTTTTGCTCGACTAGCCTGCGGGATGCATCCTCTCGCACGTGTTTTTGCTCGACTAGCCATGCGCATCCCAAAAAACCTGCGCATGCGCATCCCACAAAACCTGCGCATGCGCATCCCACAAAACCTCGCACGTGTTTTTACTCGACTAGCCTGCGGGATGCATCCTCTCGCACGTGTTTTTACTCGACTAGCCTGCGGGATGCATCCTCTCGCACGTGTTTTTAGTCGACTAGCCTGCGGGATGCATCCTCTCGCACGTGTTTTTGCTGGACTAGCCTGCGGGATGCATCCTCTCGCACGTGTTTTTGCTCGACTAGGCATGCGCATCCCAAAAAACCTGCGCATGCGCATCCCAAAAAACCTGCGCATGCGCATCCCACAAAACCTGCGCATGCGCATCCCACAAAACCTCGCACGTGTTTTTACTCGACTAGCCTGCGGGATGCATCCTCTCGCAGGTGTTTTTACTCGACTAGCCTGCGGGATGCATCCTCTCGCACGTGTTTTTACTCGACTAGCCTGCAGGATGCATCCTCTCGCACGTGTTTTTACTCGACTAGCCTGCGGGATGCATCCTCTCGCACGTGTTTTTGCTCGACTAGCCATGCGCATCCCAAAAAACCTGCGCATGCGCATCCCACAAAACCTGCGCATGCGCATCCCACAAAACCTTGCACGTGTTTTTACTCGACTAGCCTGCGGGATGCATCCTCTCGCACGTGTTTTTGCTCGACTAGCCTGCGGGATGCATCCTCTCGCACGTGTTTTTGCTCGACTAGCCTGCGGGATGCATCCTCTCGCACGTGTTTGTGCTCGACTAGCCTGCGGGATGCATCCTCTCGCACGTGTTTTTACTCGACTAGCCTGCGGGATGCATCCTCTCGCACGTGTTTTTGCTCGACTAGCCTGCGGGATGCATCCTCTCGCACGTGTTTTTGCTCGACTAGCCTGCGGGATGCATCCTCTCGCACGTGTTTTTACTCGACTAGCCTGCAGGATGCATCCTCTCGCACGTGTTTTTACTCGACTAGCCTGCGGGATGCATCCTCTCGCACGTGTTTTTGCTCGACTAGCCATGCGCATCCCAAAAAACCTGCGCATGCGCATCCCACAAAACCTCGCACGTGTTTTTACTTGACTAGCCTGCGGGATGCATCCTCTCGCACGTGTTTTTGCTCGACTAGCCTGCGGGATGCATCCTCTCGCACGTGTTTTTACTCGACTACCCTGCGGGATGCATCCTCTCGCATGTGTTTTTGCTCGACTAGCCATGCGCATCCCAAAAAACCTGCGCATGCGCATCCCACAAAACCTGCGCATGCGCATCCCACAAAACCTCGCACGTGTTTTTGCTCGACTAGCCATGCGCATCCCAAAAAACCTGCGCATGCGCATCCCACAAAACCTGCGCATGCGCATCCCACAAAACCTCGCACGTGTTTTTACTCGACTAGCCTGCGGGATGCATCCTCTCGCACGTGTTTTTACTCGACTAGCCTGCGGGATGCATCCTCTCGCACGTGTTTTTACTCGACTACCCTGCGGGATGCATCCTCTCGCACGTGTTTTTGCTCGACTAGCCATGCGCATCCCAAAAAACCTGCGCATGCGCATCCCACAAAACCTGCGCATGCGCATCCCACAAAACCTCGCACGTGTTTTTACTCGACTAGCCTGCGCGATGCATCCTCTCGCACGTGTTTTTGCTCTACTAGCCTGCGGGATGCATCCTCTCGCACGTGTTTTTGCTCGACTAGCCTGCGGGATGCATCCTCTCGCACGTGTTTGTGCTCGACTAGACTGCGGGATGCATCCTCTCGCACGTGTTTTTACTCGACTAGCCTGCGGGATGCATCCTCTCGCACGTGTTTTTGCTCGACTAGCCTGCGGGATGCATCCTCTCGCACGTGTTTTTGCTCGACTAGCCTGCGGGATGCATCCTCTCGCACGTGTTTTTACTCGACTAGCCTGCAGGATGCATCCTCTCGCACGTGTTTTTACTCGACTAGCCTGCGGGATGCATCCTCTCGCACGTGTTTTTACTCGACTACCCTGCGGGATGCATCCTCTCGCACGTGTTTTTGCTCGACTAGCCATGCGCATCCCAAAAAACCTGCGCATGCGCATCCCACAAAACCTCGCACGTGTTTTTACTCGACTAGCCTGCGGGATGCATCCTCTCGCACGTGTTTTTACTCGACTAGCCTGCGGGATGCATCCTCTCGCACGTGTTTTTACTCGACTACCCTGCGGGATGCATCCTCTCGCACGTGTTTTTGCTCGACTAGCCATGCGCATCCCAAAAAACCTGCGCATGCGCATCCCACAAAACCTGCGCATGCGCATCCCACAAAACCTCGCACGTGTTTTTACTCGACTAGCCTGCGGGATGCATCCTCTCGCACGTGTTTTCACTCGACTAGCCTGCGGGATGCATCCTCTCGCACGTGTTTTTACTCGACTAGCCTGCGGGATGCATCCTTTCGCACGTGTTTTTGCTAGACTAGCCTGCGGGATGCATCCTCTCGCACGTGTTTTTGCTCGACTAGGCATGCGCATCCCAAAAAACCTGCGCATGCGCATCCCACAAAACCTGCGCATGCGCATCCCACAAAACCTCGCACGTGTTTTTACTCGACTAGCCTGCGGGATGCATCCTCTCGCACGTGTTTTTACTCGACTAGCCTGCAGGATGCATCCTCTCGCACGTGTTTTTACTCGACTAGCCTGCGGGATGCATCCTCTCGCACGTGTTTTTACTCGACTAGCCTGCGGGATGCATCCTCTCGCACGTGTTTTTGCTGGACTAGCCTGCGGGATGCATCCTCTCGCACGTGTTTTTGCTCGACTAGGCATGCGCATCCCAAAAACCCTGCGCATGCGCATCCCACAAAACCTGCGCATGCGCATCCCACAAAACCTCGCACGTGTTTTTACTCGACTAGCCTGCGGGATGCATCCTCTCGCACGTGTTTTTACTCGACTAGCCTGCGGGATGCATCCTCTCGCACGTGTTTTTACACGACTAGCCTGCGGGATGCATCCTCTCGCACGTGTTTTTACTCGACTACCCTGCGGGATGCATCCTCTCGCACGTGTTTTTGCTCGACTAGCCATGCGCATTCCAAAAAACCTGCGCATGCGCATCCCACAAAACCTCGCACGTGTTTTTACTCGACTAGCCTGCGGGATGCATCCTCTCGCACGTGTTTTTACTCGACTACCCTGCGGGATGCATCCTCTCGCACGTGTTTTTGCTCGACTAGCCATGCGCATCGCAAAAAACCTGCGCATGCGCATCCCACAAAACCTGCGCATGCGCATCCCACAAAACCTCGCACGTGTTTTTGCTCGACTAGCCATGCGCATCCCAAAAAACCTGCGCATGCGCATCCCACAAAACCTGCGCATGCGCATCCCACAAAACCTCGCACGTGTTTTTACTCGACTAGCCTGCGGGATGCATCCTCTCGCACGTGTTTTTACTCGACTAGCCTGCGGGATGCATCCTCTCGCACGTGTTTTTACTCGACTACCCTGCGGGATGCATCCTCTCGCACGTGTTTTTGCTCGACTAGCCATGCGCATCCCAAAAAACCTGCGCATGCGCATCCCACAAAACCTGCGCATGCGCATCCCACAAAACCTCGCACGTGTTTTTACTCGACTAGCCTGCGCGATGCATCCTCTCGCACGTGTTTTTGCTCTACTAGCCTGCGGGATGCATCCTCTCGCACGTGTTTTTGCTCTACTAGCCTGCGGGATGCATCCTCTCGCACGTGTTTGTGCTCGACTAGACTGCGGGATGCATCCTCTCGCACGTGTTTTTACTCGACTAGCCTGCGGGATGCATCCTCTCGCACGTGTTTTTGCTCGACTAGCCTGCGGGATGCATCCTCTCGCACGTGTTTTTGCTCGACTAGCCTGCGGGATGCATCCTCTCGCACGTGTTTTTACTCGACTAGCCTGCAGGATGCATCCTCTCGCACGTGTTTTTACTCGACTAGCCTGCGGGATGCATCCTCTCGCACGTGTTTTTACTCGACTACCCTGCGGGATGCATCCTCTCGCACGTGTTTTTGCTCGACTAGCCATGCGCATCCCAAAAAACCTGCGCATGCGCATCCCACAAAACCTCGCACGTGTTTTTACTCGACTAGCCTGCGGGATGCATCCTCTCGCACGTGTTTTTACTCGACTAGCCTGCGGGATGCATCCTCTCGCACGTGTTTTTACTCGACTACCCTGCGGGATGCATCCTCTCGCACGTGTTTTTGCTCGACTAGCCATGCGCATCCCAAAAAACCTGCGCATGCGCATCCCACAAAACCTGCGCATGCGCATCCCACAAAACCTCGCACGTGTTTTTACTCGACTGGCCTGCGGGATGCATCCTCTCGCACGTGTTTTCACTCGACTAGCCTGCGGGATGCATCCTCTCGCACGTGTTTTTACTCGACTAGCCTGCGGGATGCATCCTTTCGCACGTGTTTTTGCTAGACTAGCCTGCGGGATGCATCCTCTCGCACGTGTTTTTGCTCGACTAGGCATGCGCATCCCAAAAAACCTGCGCATGCGCATCCCACAAAACCTGCGCATGCGCATCCCACAAAACCTCGCACGTGTTTTTACTCGACTAGCCTGCGGGATGCATCCTCTCGCACGTGTTTTTACTCGACTAGCCTGCAGGATGCATCCTCTCGCACGTGTTTTTACTCGACTAGCCTGCGGGATGCATCCTCTCGCACGTGTTTTTACTCGACTAGCCTGCGGGATGCATCCTCTCGCACGTGTTTTTGCTGGACTAGCCTGCGGGATGCATCCTCTCGCACGTGTTTTTGCTCGACTAGGCATGCGCATCCCAAAAACCCTGCGCATGCGCATCCCACAAAACCTCGCACGTGTTTTTACTCGACTAGCCTGCGGGATGCATCCTCTCGCACGTGTTTTTACTCGACTAGCCTGCGGGATGCATCCTCTCGCACGTGTTTTTGCTCGACTAGCCATGCGCATCCCAAAAAACCTGCGCATGCGCATCCCACAAAACCTGCGCATGCGCATCCCACAAAACCTCGCACGTGTTTTTACTCGTCTAGCCTGCGGGATGCATCCTCTCGCACGTGTTTTTACTCGACTAGCCTGCGGGATGCATCCTCTCGCACGTGTTTTTGCTCGACTAGCCTGCGGGATGCATCCTCTCGCACGTGTTTTTGCTCGACTAGGCATGCGCATCCCAAAAAACCTGCGCATGCGCATCCCACAAAACCTGCGCATGCGCATCCCACAAAACCTCGCACGTGTTTTTACTCGACTAGCCTGCGGGATGCATCCTCTCGCACGTGTTTTTGCTCGACTAGCCTGCGGGATGCATCCTCTCGCACGTGTTTTTGCTCGACTAGCCTGCGGGATGCATCCTCTCGCACGTGTTTTTACTCGACTAGCCTGCAGGATGCATCCTCTCGCACGTGTTTTTACTCGACTAGCCTGCGGGATGCATCCTCTCGCACGTGTTTTTACTCGACTACCCTGCGGGATGCATCCTCTCGCACGTGTTTTTGCTCGACTAGCCATGCGCATCCCAAAAAACCTGCGCATGCGCATCCCACAAAACCTCGCACGTGTTTTTACTCGACTAGCCTGCGGGATGCATCCTCTCGCACGTGTTTTTACTCGACTAGCCTGCGGGATGCATCCTCTCGCACGTGTTTTTACTCGACTACCCTGCGGGATGCATCCTCTCGCACGTGTTTTTGCTCGACTAGCCATGCGCATCCCAAAAAACCTGCGCATGCGCATCCCACAAAACCTGCGCATGCGCATCCCACAAAACCTCGCACGTGTTTTTACTCGACTAGCCTGCGGGATGCATCCTCTCGCACGTGTTTTCACTCGACTAGCCTGCGGGATGCATCCTCTCGCACGTGTTTTTACTCGACTAGCCTGCGGGATGCATCCTTTCGCACGTGTTTTTGCTAGACTAGCCTGCGGGATGCATCCTCTCGCACGTGTTTTTGCTCGACTAGGCATGCGCATCCCAAAAAACCTGCGCATGCGCATCCCACAAAACCTGCGCATGCGCATCCCACAAAACCTCGCACGTGTTTTTACTCGACTAGCCTGCGGGATGCATCCTCTCGCACGTGTTTTTACTCGACTAGCCTGCAGGATGCATCCTCTCGCACGTGTTTTTACTCGACTAGCCTGCGGGATGCATCCTCTCGCACGTGTTTTTACTCGACTAGCCTGCGGGATGCATCCTCTCGCACGTGTTTTTGCTGGACTAGCCTGCGGGATGCATCCTCTCGCACGTGTTTTTGCTCGACTAGGCATGCGCATCCCAAAAACCCTGCGCATGCGCATCCCACAAAACCTGCGCATGCGCATCCCACAAAACCTCGCACGTGTTTTTACTCGACTAGCCTGCGGGATGCATCCTCTCGCACGTGTTTTTACTCGACTAGCCTGCGGGATGCATCCTCTCGCACGTGTTTTTGCTCGACTAGCCATGCGCATCCCAAAAAACCTGCGCATGCGCATCCCACAAAACCTGCGCATGCGCATCCCACAAAACCTCGCACGTGTTTTTACTCGTCTAGCCTGCGGGATGCATCCTCTCGCACGTGTTTTTACTCGACTAGCCTGCGGGATGCATCCTCTCGCACGTGTTTTTGCTCGACTAGCCTGCGGGATGCATCCTCTCGCACGTGTTTTTGCTCGACTAGGCATGCGCATCCCAAAAAACCTGCGCATGCGCATCCCACAAAACCTGCGCATGCGCATCCCACAAAACCTCGCACGTGTTTTTACTCGACTAGCCTGCGGGATGCATCCTCTCGCACGTGTTTTTGCTCGACTAGCCTGCGGGATGCATCCTCTCGCACGTGTTTTTGCTCGACTAGGCATGCGCATCCCAAAAAACCTGCGCATGCGCATCCCAAAAAACCTGCGCATGCGCATCCCACAAAACCTGCGCATGCGCATCCCAAAAAACCTGCGCATGCGCATCCCACAAAACCTGCGCATGCGCATCCCACAAAACCTGCGCATGCGCATCCCACAAAACCTCGCACGTGTTTTTACTCGACTAGCCTGCGGGATGCATCTTCTCGCACGTGTTTTTACTCGACTAGCCTGCGGGATGCATCCTCTCGCACGTGTTTTTACTCGACTAGCCTGCGGGATGCATCCTCTCGCACGTGTTTTTACTCGACTAGCCTGCGGGAAGCATCCTCTTGCACGTGTTTTTACTCGACTAGCCTGCGGGATGCATCCTCTCGCACGTGTTTTTGCTCGACTAGTCATGCGCATCCCAAAGAACCTGCGCATGCGCATCCCAAAAAACCTGCGCATGCGCATCCCACAAAACCTCGCACGTGTTTTTACTCGGCTAGCCTGCGGAATGCATCCTCTCGCACGTGTTTTTACTCGACTTGCCTGCGGGATGCATCCTCTCGCACGTGTTTTTACTCGACTGGCCTGCGGGATGCATCTTCTCGCACGTGTTTTTGCTCGACTAGCCTGCGGGATGCATCCTCTCGCACGTGTTTTTGCTCGACTAGCCTGCGGGATGCATCCTCTCGCACGTGTTTTTGCTCGACTAGCCTGCGGGACGCATCCTCTCGCACGTGTTTTTACTCGACTAGCCTGCGGGATGCATCCTCTCGCACGTATTTTTACTCGACTAGCCTGCGGGAAGCATCCTCTTGCACGTGTTTTTACTCGACTACCCTGCGGGATGCATCCTCTCGCACGTGTTTTTGCTCGACTAGCCATGCGCATCCCAAAAAACCTGCGCATGCGCATCCCACAAAACCTGCGCATGCGCATCCCACAAAACCTCGCACGTGTTTTTACTCGACTTGCCTGCGGGATGCATCCTCTCGCACGTGTTTTTACTCGACTACCCTGCGGATGCATCCTCTCGCACGTGTTTTTGCTCGACTAGCCTGCGGGATGCATCCTCTCGCACGTGTTTTTACTCGACTACCCTGCGGGATGCATCCTCTCGCACGTGTTTTTGCTCGACTAGTCATGCGCATCCCAAAGAACCTGCGCATGCGCATCCCAAAAAACCTGCGCATGCGCATCCCACAAAACCTCGCACGTGTTTTTACTCGGCTAGCCTGCGGAATGCATCCTCTCGCACGTGTTTTTACTCGACTAGCCTGCGGGATGCATCCTCTCGCACGTGTTTTTACTCGACTGGCCTGCGGGATGCATCCTCTCGCACGTGTTTTTGCTCGACTAGCCTGCGGGATGCATCCTCTCGCACGTGTTTTTGCTCGACTAGGCATGCGCATCCCAAAAATCCTGCGCATGCGCATCCCAAAAAACCTGCGCATGCGCATCCCACAAAACCTGCGCATGCGCATCCCAAAAAACCTGCGCATGCGCATCCCACAAAACCTGCGCATGCGCATCCCACAAAACCTCGCACGTGTTTTTACTCGACTAGCCTGCGGGATGCATCCTCTCGCACGTGTTTTTACTCGACTAGCCTGCGGGATGCATCCTCTCGCACGTGTTTTTACTCGACTAGCCTGCGGGATGCATCCTCTTGCACGTGTTTTTGCTCGACTAGCCTGCGGGATGCATCCTCTCGCATGTGTTTTTGCTCGACTAGCATGCGGGACGCATCCTCTCGCACGTGTTTTTACTCGACTAGCCTGCGGGATGCATCCTCTCGCACGTATTTTTACTCGACTAGCCTGCGGGAAGCATCCTCTTGCACGTGTTTTTACTCGACTACCCTGCGGGATGCATCCTCTCGCACGTGTTTTTGCTCGACTAGCCATGCGCATCCCAAAAAACCTGCGCATGCGCATCCCACAAAACCTGCGCATGCGCATCCCACAAAACCTCGCACGTGTTTTTACTCGACTAGCCTGCGGGATGCATCCTCTCGCACGTGTTTTTACTCGACTAGCCTGCGGGATGCATCCTCTCGCACGTGTTTTTGCTCGACTAGCCTGCGGGATGCATCCTCTCGCACGTGTTTTTACTCGACTACCGTGCGGGATGCATCCTCTCGCACGTGTTTTTACTCGACTAGCCTGCGGGATGCATCCTCTCGCACGTGTTTTTGCTCGACTAGCCTGCGGGATGCATCCTCTCGCACGTGTTTTTACTCGACTACCCTGCGGGATGCATCCTCTCGCACGTGTTTTTGCTCGACTAGCCATGCGCATCCCAAAAAACCTGCGCATGCGCATCCCACAAAACCTGCGCATGCGCATCCCACAAAACCTCGCACGTGTTTTTACTCGGCTAGCCTGCGGAATGCATCCTCTCGCACGTGTTTTTGCTCGACTAGCCTGCGGGACGCATCCTCTCGCACGTGTTTTTACTCGACTAGCATGCGGGATGCATCCTCTCGCACGTGTTTTTACTCGACTAGCCTGCGCATGCGCATCCCACAAAACCTCGCACGTGTTTTTACTCGACTAGCCTGCGGGATGCATCCTCTCGCACGTGTTTTTACTCGACTAGCCTGCGGGAAGCATCCTCTTGCACGTGTTTTTACTCGACTAGCATGCGGGATGCATCCTCTCGCACGTGTTTTTACTCGACTAGCCTGCGGGAAGCATCCTCTCGCACGTGTTTTTACTCGACTAGCCTGAGGGATGCATCCTCTCGCACGTGTTTTCACTCGACTAGCCTGCGGGAAGCATCCTCTTGCACGTGTTTTTACTCGACTACCCTGCGGGATGCATCCTCTCGCACGTGTTTTTGCTCGACTAGCCATGCGCGTCCCAAAAAACCTGCGCATGCGCATCCCACAAAACCTCGCACGTGTTTTTACTCGACTAGCCTGCGGGATGCATCCTCTCGCACGTGTTTTAACTCGACTAGCCTGCGGGATGCATCCTCTCGCACGTGTTTTTACTCGACTAGCCTGCGGGATGCATCCTCTCGCACGTGTTTTTGCTCGACTAGCCTGCGGGATGCATCCTCTCGCACGTGTTTTCACTCGACTACCCTGCGGGATGCATCCTCTCGCACGTGTTTTTGCTCGACTAGCCATGCGCATCCCAAAAAACCTGCGCATGCGCATCCCACAAAACCTCGCACGTGTTTTTACTCGTCTAGCCTGCAGGATGCATCCTCTCGCACGTGTTTTTACTCGACTACCCTGCGGGATGCATCCTCTCGCACGTGTTTTTGCTCGACTAGCCATGCGCATCCCAAAAAACCTGCGCATGCGCATCCCACAAAACCTGCGCATGCGCATCCCACAAAACCTCGCACGTGTTTTTACTCGTCTAGCCTGCGGGATGCATCCTCTCGCACGTGTTTTTACTCGACTAGCCTGCGGGATGCATCCTCTCGCACGTGTTTTTGCTCGACTAGCCTGCGGGATGCATCCTCTCGCACGTGTTTTTGCTCGACTAGGCATGCGCATCCCAAAAAACCTGCGCATGCGCATCCCACAAAACCTCGCACGTGTTTTTACTCGACTAGCCTGCGGGATGCATCCTCTCGCACGTGTTTTTACTCGACTACCCTGCGGGATGCATCCTCTCGCACGTGTTTTTGCTCGAATAGCCATGCGCATCCCAAAAAACCTGCGCATGCGCATCCCACAAAACCTGCGCATGCGCATCCCACAAAACCTCGCACGTGTTTTTACTCGACTAGCCTGCGGGATGCATCCTCTCGCACGTGTTTTTACTCGACTAGCCTGCGGGATGCATCCTCTCGCACGTGTTTTTGCTCGACTAGGCATGCGCATCCCAAAAAAACCTGCGCATGCGCATCCCACAAAACCTCGCACGTGTTTTTACTCGACTAGCCTGCGGGATGCATCCTCTCGCACGTGTTTTTACTCGACTACCCTGCGGGATGCATCCTCTCGCACGTGTTTTTGCTCGAATAGCCATGCGCATCCCACAAAACCTGCGCATGCGCATCCCACAAAACCTCGCACGTGTTTTTACTCGACTACCCTGCGGGATGCATCCTCTCGCACGTGTTTTTGCTCGACTAGCCATGCGCATCCCACAAAACCTGCGCATGCGCATCGCACAAAACCTCGCACGTGTTTTTACTCGACTAGCCTGCGGTATGCATCCTCTCGCACGTGTTTTAACTCGACTAGCCTGCGGGATGCATCCTCTCGCACGTTTTTACTCGACTAGCCTGCGGGATGCATCCTCTCGCACGTGTTTTTACTCGACTGGCCTGCGGGATGCATCCTCTCGCAAGTGTTTTTGCTCGACTAGCCTGCGGGATGCATCCTCTCGCACGTGTTTTTGCTCGACTAGGCATGCGCATCCCAAAAAACCTGCGCATGCGCATCCCACAAAACCTCGCACGTGTTTTTACTTGACTAGCCTGCGGTATGCATCCTCTCGCACGTGTTTTTACTCGACTAGCCTGCGGGATGCATCCTCTCGCACGTGTTTTTGCTCGACTAGCCATGCGCATCCCAAAAAACCTGCGCATGCGCATCCCAAAAAACCTGCGCATGCGCATCCCACAAAACCTGCGCATGCGCATCCCACAAAACCTGCGCATGCGCATCCCACAAAACCTCGCACGTGTTTTTACTCGACTGGCCATGCGCATCCCACAAAACCTGCGCATGCGCATTGCACAAAACCTCGCACGTGTTTTTACTCGACTAGCCTGCGGTATGCATCCTCTCGCACGTGTTTTAACTCGACTAGCCTGCGGGATGCATCCTCTCGCACGTTTTTACTCGACTAGCCTGCGGGATGCATCCTCTCGCACGTGTTTTTACTCGACTGGCCTGCGGGATGCATCCTCTCGCACGTGTTTTTGCTCGACTAGCCTGCGGGATGCATCCTCTCGCACGTGTTTTTGCTCGACTAGGCATGCGCATCCCAAAAAACCTGCGCATGCGCATCCCAAAAAACCTGCGCATGCGCATCCCACAAAACCTGCGCATGCGCATCCCACAAAACCTCGCACGTGTTTTTACTCGACTAGCCTGCGGGATGCATCTTCTCGCACGTGTTTTTACTCGACTACCCTGCGGGATGCATCCTCTCGCACGTGTTTTTGCTCGACTAGCCATGCGCATCCCACAAAACCTGCGCATGCGCATTGCACAAAACCTCGCACGTGTTTTTACTCGACTAGCCTGCGGTATGCATCCTCTCGCACGTGTTTTAACTCGACTAGCCTGCGGGATGCATCCTCTCGCACGTTTTTACTCGACTAGCCTGCGGGATGCATCCTCTCGCACGTGTTTTTACTCGACTGGCCTGCGGGATGCATCCTCTCGCACGTGTTTTTGCTCGACTAGCCTGCGGGATGCATCCTCTCGCACGTGTTTTTGCTCGACTAGGCATGCGCATCCCAAAAAACCTGCGCATGCGCATCCCACAAAACCTGCGCATGCGCATCCCACAAAACCTCGCACGTGTTTTTACTCGACTAGCCTGGGTTATGCATCCTCTCGCACGTGTTTTTACTCGACTAGCCTGCGGGATGCATCCTCTCGCACGTGTTTTTGCTCGACAAGCCATGCGCATCCCAAAAAACCTGCGCATGCGCATCCCAAAAAACCTGCGCATGCGCATCCCACAAAACCTGCGCATGCGCATCCCACAAAACCTCGCACGTGTTTTTACTCGACTAGCCTGCGGGATGCATCCTCTCGCACGTGTTTTTACTCGACTACCCTGCGGGATGCATCCTCTCGCACGTGTTTTTGCTCGACTAGCCATGCGCATCCCACAAAACCTGCGCATGCGCATCCACAAAACCTGCGCATGCGCATCCCACAAAACCTCGCACGTGTTTTTACTCGACTAGCCTGCGGGATGCATCTTCTCGCACGTGTTTTTACTCGACTAGCCTGCGGGATGCATCCTCTCGCACGTGTTTTTACTCGACTGGCCTGCGGGACGCATCCTCTCGCACGTGTTTTTGCTCGACTAGCCATGCGCATCCCAAAAAACCTGCGCATGCGCATCCCACAAAACCTGCGCATGCGCATCCCACAAAACCTCGCACGTGTTTTTACTCGACTACCCTGCGGGATGCATCCTCTCGCACGTGTTTTTGCTCGACTAGCCATGCGCATCCCACAAAACCTGCGCATGCGCATCGCACAAAACCTCGCACGTGTTTTTACTCGACTAGCCTGCGGTATGCATCCTCTCGCACGTGTTTTAACTCGACTAGCCTGCGGGATGCATCCTCTCGCACGTTTTTACTCGACTAGCCTGCGGGATGCATCCTCTCGCACGTGTTTTTACTCGACTGGCCTGCGGGATGCATCCTCTCGCAAGTGTTTTTGCTCGACTAGCCTGCGGGATGCATCCTCTCGCACGTGTTTTTGCTCGACTAGGCATGCGCATCCCACAAAACCTCGCACGTGTTTTTACTCGACTAGCCTGCGGTATGCATCCTCTCGCACGTGTTTTTACTCGACTAGCCTGCGGGATGCATCCTCTCGCACGTGTTTTTGCTCGACTAGCCATGCGCATCCCAAAAAACCTGCGCATGCGCATCCCAAAAAACCTGCGCATGCGCATCCCACAAAACCTGCGCATGCGCATCCCACAAAACCTGCGCATGCGCATCCCACAAAACCTCGCACGTGTTTTTTACTCGACTAGCCTGCGGGATGCATCTTCTCGCACGTGTTTTTACTCGACTAGCCTGCGGGATGCATCCTCTCGCACGTGTTTTTACTCGACTGGCCTGCGGGATGCATCCTCTCGCACGTGTTTTTGCTCGACTAGCCTGCGGGATGCATCCTCTCGCACGTGTTTTTGCTCGACTAGGCATGCGCATCCCAAAAAACATGCGCATGCGCATCCCAAAAAACCTGCGCATGCGCATCCACAAAACCTGCGCATGCGCATCCCAAAAAACCTGCGCATGCGCATCCCACAAAACCTGCGCATGCGCATCCCACAAAACCTGCGCATGCGCATCCCACAAAACCTCGCACGTGTTTTTACTCGACTAGCCTGCGGGATGCATCTTCTCGCACGTGTTTTTACTCGACTAGCCAGCGGGATGCATCCTCTCGCACGTGTTTTTACTCGACTAGCCTGCGGGATGCATCCTCCCGCACGTGTTTTTACTCGACTAGCCTACGGGAAGCATCCTCTTGCACGTGTTTTTACTCGACTACCCTGCGGGATGCATCCTCTCGCACGTGTTTTTGCTCGACTAGCCATGCGCATCCCAAAAAACCTGCGCATGCGCATCCCACAAAACCTGCGCATGCGCATCCCACAAAACCTGCTCATGCGCATCCCACAAAACCTGCGCATGCGCATCCCACAAAACCTCGCACGTGTTTTTACTCGACTACCCTGCGGGATGCATCCTCTCACACGTGTTTTTGCTCGACTAGCCATGCGCATCCCATAAAACCTGCGCATGCGCATCCCACAAAACCTGCGCATGCGCATCCCACAAAACCTCGCACGTGTTTTTACTCGACTAGCCTGCGGTATGCATCCTCTCGCACGTGTTTTAACTCGACTAGCCTGCGGGATGCATCCTCTCGCACGTTTTTACTCGACTAGCCTGCGGGATGCATCCTCTCGCACGTGTTTTTACTCGTCTAGCCTGCGGGATGCATCCTCTCGCACGTGTTTTTGCTCGACTAGCCATGCGCATCCCAAAAAACCTGCGCATGCGCATCCCAAAAAACCTGCGCATGCGCATCCCACAAAACCTGCGCATGCGCATCCCACAAAACCTGCGCATGCGCATCCCACAAAACCTCGCACGTGTTTTTACTCGACTAGCCTGCGGGATGCATCCTCTCGCACGTGTTTTTACTCGACTAGCCTGCGGGATGCATCCTCTCGCACGTGTTTTTACTCGATTACCCTGCGGGATGCATCCTCTCGCACGTGTTTTTGCTCGACTAGCCATGCGCATCCCAAAAAACCTGCGCATGCGCATCCCAAAAAATCTGCGCATGCGCTTCCCACAAAACCTGCGCATGCGCATCCCACAAAACCTCGCACGTGTTTGTGCTCGACTAGCCTGCGGGATGCATCCTTTCGCACGTGTTTTTACTCGACTAGCCTGCGGGATGCATCCTCTCGCACGTGTTTTTGCTCGACTAGCCTGCGGGATGCATCCTCTCGCACGTGTTTTTGCTCGACTAGCCTGCGGGATGCATCCTCTCGCACGTGTTTTTACTCGACTAGCCTGCGGGATGCATCCTCTCGCACGTGTTTTTACTCGACTAGCCTGCGGGATGCATCCTCTCGCACGTGTTTTTACTCGACTAGCCTGCGGGATGCATCCTCTCGCACGTGTTTTTGCTCGACTAGGCATGCGCATCCCAAAAAACCTGCGCATGCGCATCCCAAAAAACCTGCGCATGCGCATCCCACAAAACCTGCGCATGCGCATCCCAAAAAACCTGCGCATGCGCATCCCACAAAACCTGCGCATGCGCATCCCACAAAACCTCGCACGTGTTTTTACTCGACTAGCCTGCGGGATGCATCCTCTCGCACGTGTTTTTACTCGACTAGCCTGCGGGATGCATCCTCTCGCACGTGTTTTTGCTCGACTAGCCTGCGGGATGCATCCTCTCGCACGTGTTTTTACTCGACTAGCCTGCGGGACGCATCCTCTCGCACGTGTTTTTACTCGACTAGCCTGCGGGATGCATCCTCTCGCACGTGTTTTTGCTCGACTAGTCATGCGCATCCCAAAGAACCTGCGCATGCGCATCCCAAAAAACCTGCGCATGCGCATCCCACAAAACCTCGCACGTGTTTTTACTCGGCTAGCCTGCGGAATGCATCCTCTCGCACGTGTTTTTACTCGACTAGCCTGCGGGATGCATCCTCTCGCACGTGTTTTTACTCGACTGGCCTGCGGGATGCATCCTCTCGCACGTGTTTTTGCTCGACTAGCCTGCGGGATGCATCCTCTCGCACGTGTTTTTGCTCGACTAGGCATGCGCATCCCAAAGAACCTGCGCATGCGCATCCCAAAAAACCTGCGCATGCGCATCCCACAAAACCTGCGCATGCGCATCCCAAAAAACCTGCGCATGCGCATCCCACAAAACCTGCGCATGCGCATCCCACAAAACCTCGCATGTGTTTTTACTCGACTAGCCTGCGGGATGCATCTTCTCGCACGTGTTTTTACTCGACTAGCCTGCGGGATGCATCCTCTCGCACGTGTTTTTACTCGACTAGCCTGCGGGATGCATCCTCTCGCACGTGTTTTTACTCGACTAGCCTGCGGGATGCATCCTCTCGCACGTGTTTTTGCTCGACTAGTCATGCGCATCCCAAAGAACCTGCGCATGCGCATCCCAAAAAACCTGCGCATGCGCATCCCACAAAACCTCGCACGTGTTTTTACTCGGCTAGCCTGCGGAATGCATCCTCTCGCACGTGTTTTTACTCGACTAGCCTGCGGGATGCATCCTCTCGCACGTGTTTTTACTCGACTGGCCTGCGGGATGCATCCTCTCGCACGTGTTTTTGCTCGACTAGCCTGCGGGATGCATCCTCTCGCACGTGTTTTTGCTCGACTAGGCATGCGCATCCCCAAAAACCTGCGCATGCGCATCCCAAAAAACCTGCGCATGCGCATCCCACAAAACCTGCGCATGCGCATCCCACAAAACCTGCGCATGCGCATCCCACAAAACCTCGCACGTGTTTTTACTCGACTAGCCTGCGGGATGCATCCTCTCGCACGTGTTTTTACTCGACTAGCCTGCGGGATGCATCCTCTCGCACGTGTTTTTGCTCGACTAGCCTGCGGGATGCATCCTCTCGCACGTGTTTTTGCTCGACTAGCCTGCGGGATGCATCCTCTCGCACGTGTTTTTGCTCGACTAGCCTGCGGGATGCATCCTCTCGCACGTGTTTTTACTCGACTAGCCTGCAGGATGCATCCTCTCGCACGTGTTTTTACTCGACTAGCCTGCGGGATGCATCCTCTCGCACGTGTTTTTACTCGACTACCCTGCGGGATGCATCCTCTCGCACGTGTTTTTGCTCGACTAGCCATGCGCATCCCAAAAAACCTGCGCATGCGCATCCCACAAAACCTCGCACGTGTTTTTACTCGACTAGCCTGCGGGATGCATCCTCTCGCACGTGTTTTTACTCGACTAGCCTGCGGGATGCATCCTCTCGCACGTGTTTTTACTCGACTACCCTGCGGGATGCATCCTCTCGCACGTGTTTTTGCTCGACTAGCCATGCGCATCCCAAAAAACCTGCGCATGCGCATCCCACAAAACCTGCGCATGCGCATCCCACAAAACCTCGCACGTGTTTTTACTCGACTAGCCTGCGGGATGCATCCTCTCGCACGTGTTTTCACTCGACTAGCCTGCGGGATGCATCCTCTCGCACGTGTTTTTACTCGACTAGCCTGCGGGATGCATCCTTTCGCACGTGTTTTTGCTAGACTAGCCTGCGGGATGCATCCTCTCGCACGTGTTTTTGCTCGACTAGGCATGCGCATCCCAAAAAACCTGCGCATGCGCATCCCACAAAACCTGCGCATGCGCATCCCACAAAACCTCGCACGTGTTTTTACTCGACTAGCCTGCGGGATGCATCCTCTCGCACGTGTTTTTCCTCGACTAGCCATGCGCATCCCAAAAAACCTGCGCATGCGCATCCCAAAAAACCTGCGCATGCGCCTCCCACAAAACCTGCGCATGCGCATCCCACAAAACCTCGCACGTGTTTTTACTCGACTAGCCTGCGGGATGCATCCTCTCGCACGTGTTTTTGCTCGACTAGCCTGCGGGATGCATCCTCTCGCACGTGTTTTTGCTCGACTAGCCATGCGCATCCCAAAAAACCTGCGCATGCGCATCCCACAAAACCTGCGCATGCGCATCCCACAAAACCCCGCACGTGTTTTTACTCGACTAGCCTGCGGGATGCATCCTCTCGCACGTGTTTTTACTCGACTAGCCTGCGGGATGCATCCTCTCGCACGTGTTTTTACTCGACTAGCCTGCGGGATGCATCCTTTCGCACGTGTTTTTGCTAGACTAGCCTGCGGGATGCATCCTCTCGCACGTGTTTTTGCTCGACTAGGCATGCGCATCCCAAAAAACCTGCGCATGCGCATCCCACAAAACCTCGCACGTGTTTTTACTCGACTAGCCTGCGCGATGCATCCTCTCGCACGTGTTTTTGCTCTACTAGCCTGCGGGATGCATCCTCTCGCACGTGTTTTTGCTCGACTAGCCTGCGGGATGCATCCTCTCGCACGTGTTTGTGCTCGACTAGACTGCGGGATGCATCCTCTCGCACGTGTTTTTACTCGACTAGCCTGCGGGATGCATCCTCTCGCACGTGTTTTTGCTCGACTAGCCTGCGGGATGCATCCTCTCGCACGTGTTTTTGCTCGACTAGCCTGCGGGATGCATCCTCTCGCACGTGTTTTTACTCGACTAGCCTGCAGGATGCATCCTCTCGCACGTGTTTTTACTCGACTAGCCTGCGGGATGCATCCTCTCGCACGTGTTTTTACTCGACTACCCTGCGGGATGCATCCTCTCGCACGTGTTTTTGCTCGACTAGCCATGCGCATCCCAAAAAACCTGCGCATGCGCATCCCACAAAACCTCGCACGTGTTTTTACTCGACTAGCCTGCGGGATGCATCCTCTCGCACGTGTTTTTACTCGACTAGCCTGCGGGATGCATCCTCTCGCACGTGTTTTTACTCGACTACCCTGCGGGATGCATCCTCTCGCACGTGTTTTTGCTCGACTAGCCATGCGCATCCCAAAAAACCTGCGCATGCGCATCCCACAAAACCTGCGCATGCGCATCCCACAAAACCTCGCACGTGTTTTTACTCGACTAGCCTGCGGGATGCATCCTCTCGCACGTGTTTTCACTCGACTAGCCTGCGGGATGCATCCTCTCGCACGTGTTTTTACTCGACTAGCCTGCGGGATGCATCCTTTCGCACGTGTTTTTGCTAGACTAGCCTGCGGGATGCATCCTCTCGCACGTGTTTTTGCTCGACTAGGCATGCGCATCCCAAAAAACCTGCGCATGCGCATCCCACAAAACCTGCGCATGCGCATCCCACAAAACCTCGCACGTGTTTTTACTCGACTAGCCTGCGGGATGCATCCTCTCGCACGTGTTTTTACTCGACTAGCCTGCAGGATGCATCCTCTCGCACGTGTTTTTACTCGACTAGCCTGCGGGATGCATCCTCTCGCACGTGTTTTTACTCGACTAGCCTGCGGGATGCATCCTCTCGCACGTGTTTTTGCTGGACTAGCCTGCGGGATGCATCCTCTCGCACGTGTTTTTGCTCGACTAGGCATGCGCATCCCAAAAACCCTGCGCATGCGCATCCCACAAAACCTGCGCATGCGCATCCCACAAAACCTCGCACGTGTTTTTACTCGACTAGCCTGCGGGATGCATCCTCTCGCACGTGTTTTTACTCGACTAGCCTGCGGGATGCATCCTCTCGCACGTGTTTTTACACGACTAGCCTGCGGGATGCATCCTCTCGCACGTGTTTTTACTCGACTACCCTGCGGGATGCATCCTCTCGCACGTGTTTTTGCTCGACTAGCCATGCGCATTCCAAAAAACCTGCGCATGCGCATCCCACAAAACCTCGCACGTGTTTTTACTCGACTAGCCTGCGGGATGCATCCTCTCGCACGTGTTTTTACTCGACTAGCCTGCGGGATGCATCCTCTCGCACGTGTTTTTGCTCGACTAGCCTGCGGGATGCATCCTCTCGCACGTGTTTTTACTCGACTACCCTGCGGGATGCATCCTCTCGCACGTGTTTTTGCTCGACTAGCCATGCGCATCCCAAAAAACCTGCGCATGCGCATCCCACAAAACCTGCGCATGCGCATCCCACAAAACCTCGCACGTGTTTTTGCTCGACTAGCCATGCGCATCCCAAAAAACCTGCGCATGCGCATCCCACAAAACCTGCGCATGCGCATCCCACAAAACCTCGCACGTGTTTTTACTCGACTAGCCTGCGGGATGCATCCTCTCGCACGTGTTTTTACTCGACTAGCCTGCGGGATGCATCCTCTCGCACGTGTTTTTACTCGACTACCCTGCGGGATGCATCCTCTCGCACGTGTTTTTGCTCGACTAGCCATGCGCATCCCAAAAAACCTGCGCATGCGCATCCCACAAAACCTGCGCATGCGCATCCCACAAAACCTCGCACGTGTTTTTACTCGACTAGCCTGCGGGATGCATCCTCTCGCACGTGTTTTTACTCGACTAGCCTGCGGGATGCATCCTCTCGCACGTGTTTTTACTCGACTAGCCTGCAGGATGCATCCTCTCGCACGTGTTTTTACTCGACTAGCCTGCGGGATGCATCCTCTCGCACGTGTTTTTGCTCGACTAGCCTGCGGGATGCATCCTCTCGCACGTGTTTTTGCTCGACTAGCCATGCGCATCCCAAAAAACCTGCGCATGCGCATCCCACAAAACCTGCGCATGCGCATCCCACAAAACCTCGCACGTGTTTTTACTCGACTAGCCTGCGGGATGCATCCTCTCGCACGTGTTTTTACTCGACTAGCCTGCGGGATGCATCCTCTCGCACGTGTTTTTAGTCGACTAGCCTGCGGGATGCATCCTCTCGCACGTGTTTTTGCTGGACTAGCCTGCGGGATGCATCCTCTCGCACGTGTTTTTGCTCGACTAGGCATGCGCATCCCAAAAAACCTGCGCATGCGCATCCCAAAAAACCTGCGCATGAGCATCCCACAAAACCTGCGCATGCGCATCCCACAAAACCTCGCACGTGTTTTTACTCGACTAGCCTGCGGGATGCATCCTCTCGCAGGTGTTTTTACTCGACTAGCCTGCGGGATGCATCCTCTCGCACGTGTTTTTACTCGACTAGCCTGCAGGATGCATCCTCTCGCACGTGTTTTTACTCGACTAGCCTGCGGGATGCATCCTCTCGCACGTGTTTTTGCTCGACTAGCCATGCGCATCCCAAAAAACCTGCGCATGCGCATCCCACAAAACCTGCGCATGCGCATCCCACAAAACCTTGCACGTGTTTTTACTCGACTAGCCTGCGGGATGCATCCTCTCGCACGTGTTTTTGCTCGACTAGCCTGCGGGATGCATCCTCTCGCACGTGTTTTTGCTCGACTAGCCTGCGGGATGCATCCTCTCGCACGTGTTTGTGCTCGACTAGCCTGCGGGATGCATCCTCTCGCACGTGTTTTTACTCGACTAGCCTGCGGGAGGCATCCTCTCGCACGTGTTTTTGCTCGACTAGCCTGCGGGATGCATCCTCTCGCACGTGTTTTTGCTCGACTAGCCTGCGGGATGCATCCTCTCGCACGTGTTTTTACTCGACTAGCCTGCAGGATGCATCCTCTCGCACGTGTTTTTACTCGACTAGCCTGCGGGATGCATCCTCTCGCACGTGTTTTTGCTCGACTAGCCATGCGCATCCCAAAAAACCTGCGCATGCGCATCCCACAAAACCTCGCACGTGTTTTTACTTGACTAGCCTGCGGGATGCATCCTCTCGCACGTGTTTTTGCTCGACTAGCCTGCGGGATGCATCCTCTCGCACGTGTTTTTACTCGACTACCCTGCGGGATGCATCCTCTCGCACGTGTTTTTGCTCGACTAGCCATGCGCATCCCAAAAAACCTGCGCATGCGCATCCCACAAAACCTGCGCATGCGCATCCCACAAAACCTCGCACGTGTTTTTGCTCGACTAGCCATGCGCATCCCAAAAAACCTGCGCATGCGCATCCCACAAAACCTGCGCATGCGCATCCCACAAAACCTCGCACGTGTTTTTACTCGACTAGCCTGCGGGATGCATCCTCTCGCACGTGTTTTTACTCGACTAGCCTGCGGGATGCATCCTCTCGCACGTGTTTTTACTCGACTACCCTGCGGGATGCATCCTCTCGCACGTGTTTTTGCTCGACTAGCCATGCGCATCCCAAAAAACCTGCGCATGCGCATCCCACAAAACCTGCGCATGCGCATCCCACAAAACCTCGCACGTGTTTTTACTCGACTAGCCTGCGCGATGCATCCTCTCGCACGTGTTTTTGCTCTACTAGCCTGCGGGATGCATCCTCTCGCACGTGTTTTTGCTCGACTAGCCTGCGGGATGCATCCTCTCGCACGTGTTTGTGCTCGACTAGACTGCGGGATGCATCCTCTCGCACGTGTTTTTACTCGACTAGCCTGCGGGATGCATCCTCTCGCACGTGTTTTTGCTCGACTAGCCTGCGGGATGCATCCTCTCGCACGTGTTTTTGCTCGACTAGCCTGCGGGATGCATCCTCTCGCACGTGTTTTTACTCGACTAGCCTGCAGGATGCATCCTCTCGCACGTGTTTTTACTCGACTAGCCTGCGGGATGCATCCTCTCGCACGTGTTTTTACTCGACTACCCTGCGGGATGCATCCTCTCGCACGTGTTTTTGCTCGACTAGCCATGCGCATCCCAAAAAACCTGCGCATGCGCATCCCACAAAACCTCGCACGTGTTTTTACTCGACTAGCCTGCGGGATGCATCCTCTCGCACGTGTTTTTACTCGACTAGCCTGCGGGATGCATCCTCTCGCACGTGTTTTTACTCGACTACCCTGCGGGATGCATCCTCTCGCACGTGTTTTTGCTCGACTAGCCATGCGCATCCCAAAAAACCTGCGCATGCGCATCCCACAAAACCTGCGCATGCGCATCCCACAAAACCTCGCACGTGTTTTTACTCGACTAGCCTGCGGGATGCATCCTCTCGCACGTGTTTTCACTCGACTAGCCTGCGGGATGCATCCTCTCGCACGTGTTTTTACTCGACTAGCCTGCGGGATGCATCCTTTCGCACGTGTTTTTGCTAGACTAGCCTGCGGGATGCATCCTCTCGCACGTGTTTTTGCTCGACTAGGCATGCGCATCCCAAAAAACCTGCGCATGCGCATCCCACAAAACCTGCGCATGCGCATCCCACAAAACCTCGCACGTGTTTTTACTCGACTAGCCTGCGGGATGCATCCTCTCGCACGTGTTTTTACTCGACTAGCCTGCAGGATGCATCCTCTCGCACGTGTTTTTACTCGACTAGCCTGCGGGATGCATCCTCTCGCACGTGTTTTTACTCGACTAGCCTGCGGGATGCATCCTCTCGCACGTGTTTTTGCTGGACTAGCCTGCGGGATGCATCCTCTCGCACGTGTTTTTGCTCGACTAGGCATGCGCATCCCAAAAACCCTGCGCATGCGCATCCCACAAAACCTGCGCATGCGCATCCCACAAAACCTCGCACGTGTTTTTACTCGACTAGCCTGCGGGATGCATCCTCTCGCACGTGTTTTTACTCGACTAGCCTGCGGGATGCATCCTCTCGCACGTGTTTTTACACGACTAGCCTGCGGGATGCATCCTCTCGCACGTGTTTTTACTCGACTACCCTGCGGGATGCATCCTCTCGCACGTGTTTTTGCTCGACTAGCCATGCGCATTCCAAAAAACCTGCGCATGCGCATCCCACAAAACCTCGCACGTGTTTTTACTCGACTAGCCTGCGGGATGCATCCTCTCGCACGTGTTTTTACTCGACTAGCCTGCGGGATGCATCCTCTCGCACGTGTTTTTGCTCGACTAGCCTGCGGGATGCATCCTCTCGCACGTGTTTTTACTCGACTACCCTGCGGGATGCATCCTCTCGCACGTGTTTTTGCTCGACTAGCCATGCGCATCCCAAAAAACCTGCGCATGCGCATCCCACAAAACCTGCGCATGCGCATCCCACAAAACCTCGCACGTGTTTTTGCTCGACTAGCCATGCGCATCCCAAAAAACCTGCGCATGCGCATCCCACAAAACCTGCGCATGCGCATCCCACAAAACCTCGCACGTGTTTTTACTCGACTAGCCTGCGGGATGCATCCTCTCGCACGTGTTTTTACTCGACTAGCCTGCGGGATGCATCCTCTCGCACGTGTTTTTACTCGACTACCCTGCGGGATGCATCCTCTCGCACGTGTTTTTGCTCGACTAGCCATGCGCATCCCAAAAAACCTGCGCATGCGCATCCCACAAAACCTGCGCATGCGCATCCCACAAAACCTCGCACGTGTTTTTACTCGACTAGCCTGCGCGATGCATCCTCTCGCACGTGTTTTTGCTCTACTAGCCTGCGGGATGCATCCTCTCGCACGTGTTTTTGCTCGACTAGCCTGCGGGATGCATCCTCTCGCACGTGTTTGTGCTCGACTAGACTGCGGGATGCATCCTCTCGCACGTGTTTTTACTCGACTAGCCTGCGGGATGCATCCTCTCGCACGTGTTTTTGCTCGACTAGCCTGCGGGATGCATCCTCTCGCACGTGTTTTTGCTCGACTAGCCTGCGGGATGCATCCTCTCGCACGTGTTTTTACTCGACTAGCCTGCAGGATGCATCCTCTCGCACGTGTTTTTACTCGACTAGCCTGCGGGATGCATCCTCTCGCACGTGTTTTTACTCGACTACCCTGCGGGATGCATCCTCTCGCACGTGTTTTTGCTCGACTAGCCATGCGCATACCAAAAAACCTGCGCATGCGCATCCCACAAAACCTCGCACGTGTTTTTACTCGACTAGCCTGCGGGATGCATCCTCTCGCACGTGTTTTTACTCGACTAGCCTGCGGGATGCATCCTCTCGCACGTGTTTTTACTCGACTACCCTGCGGGATGCATCCTCTCGCACGTGTTTTTGCTCGACTAGCCATGCGCATCCCAAAAAACCTGCGCATGCGCATCCCACAAAACCTGCGCATGCGCATCCCACAAAACCTCGCACGTGTTTTTACTCGACTAGCCTGCGGGATGCATCCTCTCGCACGTGTTTTCACTCGACTAGCCTGCGGGATGCATCCTCTCGCACGTGTTTTTACTCGACTAGCCTGCGGGATGCATCCTTTCGCACGTGTTTTTGCTAGACTAGCCTGCGGGATGCATCCTCTCGCACGTGTTTTTGCTCGACTAGGCATGCGCATCCCAAAAAACCTGCGCATGCGCATCCCACAAAACCTGCGCATGCGCATCCCACAAAACCTCGCACGTGTTTTTACTCGACTAGCCTGCGGGATGCATCCTCTCGCACGTGTTTTTACTCGACTAGCCTGCAGGATGCATCCTCTCGCACGTGTTTTTACTCGACTAGCCTGCGGGATGCATCCTCTCGCACGTGTTTTTACTCGACTAGCCTGCGGGATGCATCCTCTCGCACGTGTTTTTGCTGGACTAGCCTGCGGGATGCATCCTCTCGCACGTGTTTTTGCTCGACTAGGCATGCGCATCCCAAAAACCCTGCGCATGCGCATCCCACAAAACCTGCGCATGCGCATCCCACAAAACCTCGCACGTGTTTTTACTCGACTAGCCTGCGGGATGCATCCTCTCGCACGTGTTTTTACTCGACTAGCCTGCGGGATGCATCCTCTCGCACGTGTTTTTGCTCGACTAGCCATGCGCATCCCAAAAAACCTGCGCATGCGCATCCCACAAAACCTGCGCATGCGCATCCCACAAAACCTCGCACGTGTTTTTACTCGACTAGCCTGCGGGATGCATCCTCTCGCACGTGTTTTTACTCGACTAGCCTGCAGGATGCATCCTCTCGCACGTGTTTTTACTCGACTAGCCTGCGGGATGCATCCTCTCGCACGTGTTTTTACTCGACTAGCCTGCGGGATGCATCCTCTCGCACGTGTTTTTGCTGGACTAGCCTGCGGGATGCATCCTCTCGCACGTGTTTTTGCTCGACTAGGCATGCGCATCCCAAAAACCCTGCGCATGCGCATCCCACAAAACCTGCGCATGCGCATCCCACAAAACCTCGCACGTGTTTTTACTCGACTAGCCTGCGGGATGCATCCTCTCGCACGTGTTTTTACTCGACTAGCCTGCGGGATGCATCCTCTCGCACGTGTTTTTGCTCGACTAGCCATGCGCATCCCAAAAAACCTGCGCATGCGCATCCCACAAAACCTGCGCATGCGCATCCCACAAAACCTCGCACGTGTTTTTACTCGTCTAGCCTGCGGGATGCATCCTCTCGCACGTGTTTTTACTCGACTAGCCTGCGGGATGCATCCTCTCGCACGTGTTTTTGCTCGACTAGCCTGCGGGATGCATCCTCTCGCACGTGTTTTTGCTCGACTAGGCATGCGCATCCCAAAAAACCTGCGCATGCGCATCCCACAAAACCTGCGCATGCGCATCCCACAAAACCTGCGCATGCGCATCCCACAAAACCTCGCACGTGTTTTTACTCGACTAGCCTGCGGGATGCATCCTCTCGCACGTGTTTTTGCTCGACTAGCCTGCGGGATGCATCCTCTCGCACGTGTTTTTGCTCGACTAGCCTGCGGGATGCATCCTCTCGCACGTGTTTTTACTCGACTAGCCTGCAGGATGCATCCTCTCGCACGTGTTTTTACTCGACTAGCCTGCGGGATGCATCCTCTCGCACGTGTTTTTACTCGACTACCCTGCGGGATGCATCCTCTCGCACGTGTTTTTGCTCGACTAGCCATGCGCATCCCAAAAAACCTGCGCATGCGCATCCCACAAAACCTCGCACGTGTTTTTACTCGACTAGCCTGCGGGATGCATCCTCTCGCACGTGTTTTTACTCGACTAGCCTGCGGGATGCATCCTCTCGCACGTGTTTTTGCTCGACTAGCCATGCGCATCCCAAAAAACCTGCGCATGCGCATCCCACAAAACCTGCGCATGCGCATCCCACAAAACCTCGCACGTGTTTTTACTCGACTAGCCTGCGGGATGCATCCTCTCGCACGTGTTTTCACTCGACTAGCCTGCGGGATGCATCCTCTCGCACGTGTTTTTACTCGACTAGCCTGCGGGATGCATCCTTTCGCACGTGTTTTTGCTAGACTAGCCTGCGGGATGCATCCTCTCGCACGTGTTTTTGCTCGACTAGCCTGCGGGATGCATCCTCTCGCACGTGTTTTTGCTCGACTAGCCTGCGGGATGCATCCTCTCGCACGTGTTTTTACTCGACTAGCCTGCAGGATGCATCCTCTCGCACGTGTTTTTACTCGACTAGCCTGCGGGATGCATCCTCTCGCACGTGTTTTTACTCGACTACCCTGCGGGATGCATCCTCTCGCACGTGTTTTTGCTCGACTAGCCATGCGCATCCCAAAAAACCTGCGCATGCGCATCCCACAAAACCTCGCACGTGTTTTTACTCGACTAGCCTGCGGGATGCATCCTCTCGCACGTGTTTTTACTCGACTAGCCTGCGGGATGCATCCTCTCGCACGTGTTTTTACTCGACTACCCTGCGGGATGCATCCTCTCGCACGTGTTTTTGCTCGACTAGCCATGCGCATCCCAAAAAACCTGCGCATGCGCATCCCACAAAACCTGCGCATGCGCATCCCACAAAACCTCGCACGTGTTTTTACTCGACTAGCCTGCGGGATGCATCCTCTCGCACGTGTTTTTACTCGACTAGCCTGCAGGATGCATCCTCTCGCACGTGTTTTTACTCGACTAGCCTGCGGGATGCATCCTCTCGCACGTGTTTTTACTCGACTAGCCTGCGGGATGCATCCTCTCGCACGTGTTTTTGCTGGACTAGCCTGCGGGATGCATCCTCTCGCACGTGTTTTTGCTCGACTAGGCATGCGCATCCCAAAAACCCTGCGCATGCGCATCCCACAAAACCTGCGCATGCGCATCCCACAAAACCTCGCACGTGTTTTTACTCGACTAGCCTGCGGGATGCATCCTCTCGCACGTGTTTTTACTCGACTAGCCTGCGGGATGCATCCTCTCGCACGTGTTTTTACACGACTAGCCTGCGGGATGCATCCTCTCGCACGTGTTTTTACTCGACTACCCTGCGGGATGCATCCTCTCGCACGTGTTTTTGCTCGACTAGCCATGCGCATTCCAAAAAACCTGCGCATGCGCATCCCACAAAACCTCGCACGTGTTTTTACTCGACTAGCCTGCGGGATGCATCCTCTCGCACGTGTTTTTACTCGACTAGCCTGCGGGATGCATCCTCTCGCACGTGTTTTTGCTCGACTAGCCTGCGGGATGCATCCTCTCGCACGTGTTTTTACTCGACTACCCTGCGGGATGCATCCTCTCGCACGTGTTTTTGCTCGACTAGCCATGCGCATCCCAAAAAACCTGCGCATGCGCATCCCACAAAACCTGCGCATGCGCATCCCACAAAACCTCGCACGTGTTTTTGCTCGACTAGCCATGCGCATCCCAAAAAACCTGCGCATGCGCATCCCACAAAACCTGCGCATGCGCATCCCACAAAACCTCGCACGTGTTTTTACTCGACTAGCCTGCGGGATGCATCCTCTCGCACGTGTTTTTACTCGACTAGCCTGCGGGATGCATCCTCTCGCACGTGTTTTTACTCGACTACCCTGCGGGATGCATCCTCTCGCACGTGTTTTTGCTCGACTAGCCATGCGCATCCCAAAAAACCTGCGCATGCGCATCCCACAAAACCTGCGCATGCGCATCCCACAAAACCTCGCACGTGTTTTTACTCGACTAGCCTGCGCGATGCATCCTCTCGCACGTGTTTTTGCTCTACTAGCCTGCGGGATGCATCCTCTCGCACGTGTTTTTGCTCGACTAGCCTGCGGGATGCATCCTCTCGCACGTGTTTGTGCTCGACTAGACTGCGGGATGCATCCTCTCGCACGTGTTTTTACTCGACTAGCCTGCGGGATGCATCCTCTCGCACGTGTTTTTGCTCGACTAGCCTGCGGGATGCATCCTCTCGCACGTGTTTTTGCTCGACTAGCCTGCGGGATGCATCCTCTCGCACGTGTTTTTACTCGACTAGCCTGCAGGATGCATCCTCTCGCACGTGTTTTTACTCGACTAGCCTGCGGGATGCATCCTCTCGCACGTGTTTTTACTCGACTACCCTGCGGGATGCATCCTCTCGCACGTGTTTTTGCTCGACTAGCCATGCGCATCCCAAAAAACCTGCGCATGCGCATCCCACAAAACCTCGCACGTGTTTTTACTCGACTAGCCTGCGGGATGCATCCTCTCGCACGTGTTTTTACTCGACTAGCCTGCGGGATGCATCCTCTCGCACGTGTTTTTACTCGACTACCCTGCGGGATGCATCCTCTCGCACGTGTTTTTGCTCGACTAGCCATGCGCATCCCAAAAAACCTGCGCATGCGCATCCCACAAAACCTGCGCATGCGCATCCCACAAAACCTCGCACGTGTTTTTACTCGACTAGCCTGCGGGATGCATCCTCTCGCACGTGTTTTCACTCGACTAGCCTGCGGGATGCATCCTCTCGCACGTGTTTTTACTCGACTAGCCTGCGGGATGCATCCTTTCGCACGTGTTTTTGCTAGACTAGCCTGCGGGATGCATCCTCTCGCACGTGTTTTTGCTCGACTAGGCATGCGCATCCCAAAAAACCTGCGCATGCGCATCCCACAAAACCTGCGCATGCGCATCCCACAAAACCTCGCACGTGTTTTTACTCGACTAGCCTGCGGGATGCATCCTCTCGCACGTGTTTTTACTCGACTAGCCTGCAGGATGCATCCTCTCGCACGTGTTTTTACTCGACTAGCCTGCGGGATGCATCCTCTCGCACGTGTTTTTACTCGACTAGCCTGCGGGATGCATCCTCTCGCACGTGTTTTTGCTGGACTAGCCTGCGGGATGCATCCTCTCGCACGTGTTTTTGCTCGACTAGGCATGCGCATCCCAAAAACCCTGCGCATGCGCATCCCACAAAACCTGCGCATGCGCATCCCACAAAACCTCGCACGTGTTTTTACTCGACTAGCCTGCGGGATGCATCCTCTCGCACGTGTTTTTACTCGACTAGCCTGCGGGATGCATCCTCTCGCACGTGTTTTTGCTCGACTAGCCATGCGCATCCCAAAAAACCTGCGCATGCGCATCCCACAAAACCTGCGCATGCGCATCCCACAAAACCTCGCACGTGTTTTTACTCGTCTAGCCTGCGGGATGCATCCTCTCGCACGTGTTTTTACTCGACTAGCCTGCGGGATGCATCCTCTCGCACGTGTTTTTGCTCGACTAGCCTGCGGGATGCATCCTCTCGCACGTGTTTTTGCTCGACTAGGCATGCGCATCCCAAAAAACCTGCGCATGCGCATCCCACAAAACCTGCGCATGCGCATCCCACAAAACCTCGCACGTGTTTTTACTCGACTAGCCTGCGGGATGCATCCTCTCGCACGTGTTTTTGCTCGACTAGCCTGCGGGATGCATCCTCTCGCACGTGTTTTTGCTCGACTAGGCATGCACATCCCAAAAAACCTGCGCATGCGCATCCCAAAAAACCTGCGCATGCGCATCCCACAAAACCTGCGCATGCGCATCCCAAAAAACCTGCGCATGCGCATCCCACAAAACCTGCGCATGCGCATCCCACAAAACCTGCGCATGCGCATCCCACAAAACCTCGCACGTGTTTTTACTCGACTAGCCTGCGGGATGCATCTTCTCGCACGTGTTTTTACTCGACTAGCCTGCGGGATGCATCCTCTCGCACGTGTTTTTACTCGACTAGCCTGCGGGATGCATCCTCTCGCACGTGTTTTTACTCGACTAGCCTGCAGGATGCATCCTCTCGCACGTGTTTTTACTCGACTAGCCTGCGGGATGCATCCTCTCGCACGTGTTTTTACTCGACTAGCCTGCGGGATGCATCCTCTCGCACGTGTTTTTGCTGGACTAGCCTGCGGGATGCATCCTCTCGCACGTGTTTTTGCTCGACTAGGCATGCGCATCCCAAAAACCCTGCGCATGCGCATCCCACAAAACCTGCGCATGCGCATCCCACAAAACCTCGCACGTGTTTTTACTCGACTAGCCTGCGGGATGCATCCTCTCGCACGTGTTTTTACTCGACTAGCCTGCGGGATGCATCCTCTCGCACGTGTTTTTGCTCGACTAGCCATGCGCATCCCAAAAAACCTGCGCATGCGCATCCCACAAAACCTGCGCATGCGCATCCCACAAAACCTCGCACGTGTTTTTACTCGTCTAGCCTGCGGGATGCATCCTCTCGCACGTGTTTTTACTCGACTAGCCTGCGGGATGCATCCTCTCGCACGTGTTTTTGCTCGACTAGCCTGCGGGACGCATCTCTCGCACGTGTTTTTACTCGACTAGCCTGCGGGATGCATCCTCTCGCACGTATTTTACTCGACTAGCCTGCGGGAAGCATCCTCTTGCACGTGTTTTTACTCGACTACCCTGCGGGATGCATCCTCTCGCACGTGTTTTTGCTCGACTAGCCATGCGCATCCCAAAAAACCTGCGCATGCGCATCCCACAAAACCTGCGCATGCGCATCCCACAAAACCTCGCACGTGTTTTTACTCGACTAGCCTGCGGGATGCATCCTCTCGCACGTGTTTTTACTCGACTAGCCTGCGGGATGCATCCTCTCGCACGTGTTTTTGCTCGACTAGCCTGCGGGATGCATCCTCTCGCACGTGTTTTTACTCGACTACCCTGCGGGATGCATCCTCTCGCACGTGTTTTACTCGACTAGCCTGCGGGATGCATCCTCTCGCACGTGTTTTTGCTCGACTAGCCTGCGGGATGCATCCTCTCGCACGTGTTTTTACTCGACTACCCTGCGGGATGCATCCTCTCGCACGTGTTTTTGCTCGACTAGCCATGCGCATCCCAAAAAACCTGCGCATGCGCATCCCACAAAACCTGCGCATGCGCATCCCACAAAACCTCGCACGTGTTTTTACTCGGCTAGCCTGCGGAATGCATCCTCTCGCACGTGTTTTTGCTCGACTAGCCTGCGGGACGCATCCTCTCGCACGTGTTTTTACTCGACTAGCATGCGGGATGCATCCTCTCGCACGTGTTTTTACTCGACTAGCCTGCGCATGCGCATCCCACAAAACCTCGCACGTGTTTTTACTCGACTAGCCTGCGGGATGCATCCTCTCGCACGTGTTTTTACTCGACTAGCCTGCGGGAAGCATCCTCTTGCACGTGTTTTTACTCGACTAGCATGCGGGATGCATCCTCTCGCACGTGTTTTTACTCGACTAGCCTGCGGGACGCATCCTCTCGCACGTGTTTTTACTCGACTAGCCTGAGGGATGCATCCTCTCGCACGTGTTTTCACTCGACTAGCCTGCGGGAAGCATCCTCTTGCACGTGTTTTTACTCGACTACCCTGCGGGATGCATCCTCTCGCACGTGTTTTTGCTCGACTAGCCATGCGCGTCCCAAAAAAACCTGCGCATGCGCATCCCACAAAACCTCGCACGTGTTTTTACTCGACTAGCCTGCGGGATGCATCCTCTCGCACGTGTTTTAACTCGACTAGCCTGCGGGATGCATCCTCTCGCACGTGTTTTTACTCGACTAGCCTGCGGGATGCATCCTCTCGCACGTGTTTTTGCTCGACTAGCCTGCGGGATGCATCCTCTCGCACGTGTTTTCACTCGACTACCCTGCGGGATGCATCCTCTCGCACGTGTTTTTGCTCGACTAGCCATGCGCATCCCAAAAAACCTGCGCATGCGCATCCCACAAAACCTGCGCATGCGCATCCCACAAAACCTCGCACGTGTTTTTACTCGTCTAGCCTGCAGGATGCATCCTCTCGCACGTGTTTTTACTCGACTACCCTGCGGGATGCATCCTCTCGCACGTGTTTTTGCTCGACTAGCCATGCGCATCCCAAAAAACCTGCGCATGCGCATCCCACAAAACCTGCGCATGCGCATCCCACAAAACCTCGCACGTGTTTTTACTCGTCTAGCCTGCGGGATGCATCCTCTCGCACGTGTTTTTACTCGACTAGCCTGCGGGATGCATCCTCTCGCACGTGTTTTTGCTCGACTAGCCTGCGGGATGCATCCTCTCGCACGTGTTTTTGCTCGACTAGGCATGCGCATCCCAAAAAACCTGCGCATGCGCATCCCACAAAACCTGCGCATGCGCATCCCACAAAACCTCGCACGTGTTTTTACTCGACTAGCCTGCGGGATGCATCCTCTCGCACGTGTTTTTACTCGACTACCCTGCGGGATGCATCCTCTCGCACGTGTTTTTGCTCGAATAGCCATGCGCATCCCAAAAAACCTGCGCATGCGCATCCCACAAAACCTGCGCATGCGCATCCCACAAAACCTCGCACGTGTTTTTACTCGACTAGCCTGCGGGATGCATCCTCTCGCACGTGTTTTTACTCGACTAGCCTGCGGGATGCATCCTCTCGCACGTGTTTTTACTCGACTAGCCTGCGGGATGCATCCTCTCGCACGTGTTTTTACTCGACTAGCCTGCGGGATGCATCCTCTCGCACGTTTTTACTCGACTAGCCTGCGGGATGCATCCTCTCGCACGTGTTTTTGCTCGACTAGGCATGCGCATCCCAAAAAACCTGCGCATGCGCATCCCACAAAACCTGCGCATGCGCATCCCACAAAACCTCGCACGTGTTTTTACTCGACTAGCCTGCGGGATGCATCTTCTCGCACGTGTTTTTACTCGACTACCCTGCGGGATGCATCCTCTCGCACGTGTTTTTACTCGACTGGCCATGCGCATCCCACAAAACCTGCGCATGCGCATTGCACAAAACCTCGCACGTGTTTTTACTCGACTAGCCTGCGGTATGCATCCTCTCGCACGTGTTTTAACTCGACTAGCCTGCGGGATGCATCCTCTCGCACGTTTTTACTCGACTAGCCTGCGGGATGCATCCTCTCGCACGTGTTTTTACTCGACTGGCCTGCGGGATGCATCCTCTCGCACGTGTTTTTGCTCGACTAGCCTGCGGGATGCATCCTCTCGCACGTGTTTTTGCTCGACTAGGCATGCGCATCCCAAAAAACCTGCGCATGCGCATCCCAAAAAACCTGCGCATGCGCATCCCACAAAACCTGCGCATGCGCATCCCACAAAACCTCGCACGTGTTTTTACTCGACTAGCCTGCGGGATGCATCTTCTCGCACGTGTTTTTACTCGACTACCCTGCGGGATGCATCCTCTCGCACGTGTTTTTGCTCGACTAGCCATGCGCATCCCACAAAACCTGCGCATGCGCATTGCACAAAACCTCGCACGTGTTTTTACTCGACTAGCCTGCGGTATGCATCCTCTCGCACGTGTTTTAACTCGACTAGCCTGCGGGATGCATCCTCTCGCACGTTTTTACTCGACTAGCCTGCGGGATGCATCCTCTCGCACGTGTTTTTACTCGACTGGCCTGCGGGATGCATCCTCTCGCACGTGTTTTTGCTCGACTAGCCTGCGGGATGCATCCTCTCGCACGTGTTTTTGCTCGACTAGGCATGCGCATCCCAAAAAACCTGCGCATGCGCATCCCACAAAACCTGCGCATGCGCATCCCACAAAACCTCGCACGTGTTTTTACTCGACTAGCCTGCGGTATGCATCCTCTCGCACGTGTTTTTACTCGACTAGCCTGCGGGATGCATCCTCTCGCACGTGTTTTTGCTCGACTAGCCATGCGCATCCCAAAAAACCTGCGCATGCGCATCCCAAAAAACCTGCGCATGCGCATCCCACAAAACCTGCGCATGCGCATCCCACAAAACCTGCGCATGCGCATCCCACAAAACCTCGCACATGTTTTTACTCGACTAGCCTGCGGGATGCATCCTCTCGCACGTGTTTTTACTCGACTACCCTGCGGGATGCATCCTCTCGCACGTGTTTTTGCTCGACTAGCCATGCGCATCCCACAAAACCTGCGCATGCGCATCCCACAAAACCTCGCACGTGTTTTTACTCGACTAGCCTGCGGGATGCATCTTCTCGCACGTGTTTTTACTCGACTAGCCTGCGGGATGCATCCTCTCGCACGTGTTTTTACTCGACTGGCCTGCGGGACGCATCCTCTCGCACGTGTTTTTACTCGACTAGCATGCGGGATGCATCCTCTCGCACGTGTTTTTACTCGACTAGCCTGCGGGAAGCATCCTCTCGCACGTGTTTTTACTCGACTAGCCTGCGGGATGCATCCTCTCGCATGTGTTTTTACTCGACTAGCCTGCGGGAAGCATCCTCTTGCACGTGTTTTTACTCGACTACCCTGCGGGATGCATCCTCTCGCACGTGTTTTTGCTCGACTAGCCATGCGCATCCCAAAAAACCTGCGCATGCGCATCCCACAAAACCTGCGCATGCGCATCCCACAAAACCTCGCACGTGTTTTTACTCGACTACCCTGCGGGATGCATCCTCTCGCACGTGTTTTTGCTCGACTAGCCATGCGCATCCCACAAAACCTGCGCATGCGCATCGCACAAAACCTCGCACGTGTTTTTACTCGACTAGCCTGCGGTATGCATCCTCTCGCACGTGTTTTAACTCGACTAGCCTGCGGGATGCATCCTCTCGCACGTTTTTACTCGACTAGCCTGCGGGATGCATCCTCTCGCACGTGTTTTTACTCGACTGGCCTGCGGGATGCATCCTATCGCAAGTGTTTTTGCTCGACTAGCCTGCGGGATGCATCCTCTCGCACGTGTTTTTGCTCGACTAGGCATGCGCATCCCAAAAAACCTGCGCATGCGCATCCCACAAAACCTCGCACGTGTTTTTACTCGACTAGCCTGCGGTATGCATCCTCTCGCACGTGTTTTTACTCGACTAGCCTGCGGGATGCATCCTCTCGCACGTGTTTTTGCTCGACTAGCCATGCGCATCCCAAAAAACCTGCGCATGCGCATCCCAAAAAACCTGCGCATGCGCATCCCACAAAACCTGCGCATGCGCATCCCACAAAACCTGCGCATGCGCATCCCACAAAACCTCGCACGTGTTTTTACTCGACTGGCCATGCGCATCCCACAAAACCTGCGCATGCGCATTGCACAAAACCTCGCACGTGTTTTTACTCGACTAGCCTGCGGTATGCATCCTCTCGCACGTGTTTTAACTCGACTAGCCTGCGGGATGCATCCTCTCGCACGTTTTTACTCGACTAGCCTGCGGGATGCATCCTCTCGCACGTGTTTTTACTCGACTGGCCTGCGGGATGCATCCTCTCGCACGTGTTTTTGCTCGACTAGCCTGCGGGATGCATCCTCTCGCACGTGTTTTTGCTCGACTAGGCATGCGCATCCCAAAAAACCTGCGCATGCGCATCCCAAAAAACCTGCGCATGCGCATCCCACAAAACCTGCGCATGCGCATCCCACAAAACCTCGCACGTGTTTTTACTCGACTAGCCTGCGGGATGCATCTTCTCGCACGTGTTTTTACTCGACTACCCTGCGGGATGCATCCTCTCGCACGTGTTTTTGCTCGACTAGCCATGCGCATCCCACAAAACCTGCGCATGCGCATTGCACAAAACCTCGCACGTGTTTTTACTCGACTAGCCTGCGGTATGCATCCTCTCGCACGTGTTTTAACTCGACTAGCCTGCGGGATGCATCCTCTCGCACGTTTTTACTCGACTAGCCTGCGGGATGCATCCTCTCGCACGTGTTTTTACTCGACTGGCCTGCGGGATGCATCCTCTCGCACGTGTTTTTGCTCGACTAGCCTGCGGGATGCATCCTCTCGCACGTGTTTTTGCTCGACTAGGCATGCGCATCCCAAAAAACCTGCGCATGCGCATCCCACAAAACCTGCGCATGCGCATCCCACAAAACCTCGCACGTGTTTTTACTCGACTAGCCTGCGTTATGCATCCTCTCGCACGTGTTTTTACTCGACTAGCCTGCGGGATGCATCCTCTCGCACGTGTTTTTGCTCGACAAGCCATGCGCATCCCAAAAAACCTGCGCATGCGCATCCCAAAAAACCTGCGCATGCGCATCCCACAAAACCTGCGCATGCGCATCCCACAAAACCTCGCACGTGTTTTTACTCGACTAGCCTGCGGGATGCATCCTCTCGCACGTGTTTTTACTCGACTACCCTGCGGGATGCATCCTCTCGCACGTGTTTTTGCTCGACTAGCCATGCGCATCCCACAAAACCTGCGCATGCGCATCCCACAAAACCTGCGCATGCGCATCCCACAAAACCTCGCACGTGTTTTTACTCGACTAGCCTGCGGGATGCATCTTCTCGCACGTGTTTTTACTCGACTAGCCTGCGGGATGCATCCTCTCGCACGTGTTTTTACTCGACTGGCCTGCGGGACGCATCCTCTCGCACGTGTTTTTGCTCGACTAGCCATGCGCATCCCAAAAAACCTGCGCATGCGCATCCCACAAAACCTGCGCATGCGCATCCCACAAAACCTCGCACGTGTTTTTACTCGACTACCCTGCGGGATGCATCCTCTCGCACGTGTTTTTGCTCGACTAGCCATGCGCATCCCACAAAACCTGCGCATGCGCATCGCACAAAACCTCGCACGTGTTTTTACTCGACTAGCCTGCGGTATGCATCCTCTCGCACGTGTTTTAACTCGACTAGCCTGCGGGATGCATCCTCTCGCACGTTTTTACTCGACTAGCCTGCGGGATGCATCCTCTCGCACGTGTTTTTACTCGACTGGCCTGCGGGATGCATCCTCTCGCAAGTGTTTTTGCTCGACTAGCCTGCGGGATGCATCCTCTCGCACGTGTTTTTGCTCGACTAGGCATGCGCATCCCAAAAAACCTGCGCATGCGCATCCCACAAAACCTCGCACGTGTTTTTACTCGACTAGCCTGCGGTATGCATCCTCTCGCACGTGTTTTTACTCGACTAGCCTGCGGGATGCATCCTCTCGCACGTGTTTTTGCTCGACTAGCCATGCGCATCCCAAAAAACCTGCGCATGCGCATCCCAAAAAACCTGCGCATGCGCATCCCACAAAACCTGCGCATGCGCATCCCACAAAACCTGCGCATGCGCATCCCACAAAACCTCGCACGTGTTTTTACTCGACTAGCCTGCGGGATGCATCTTCTCGCACGTGTTTTTACTCGACTAGCCTGCGGGATGCATCCTCTCGCACGTGTTTTTACTCGACTGGCCTGCGGGATGCATCCTCTCGCACGTGTTTTTGCTCGACCAGCCTGCGGGATGCATCCTCTCGCACGTGTTTTTGCTCGACTAGGCATGCGCATCCCAAAAAACCTGCGCATGCGCATCCCAAAAAACCTGCGCATGCGCATCCCACAAAACCTGCGCATGCGCATCCCAAAAAACCTGCGCATGCGCATCCCACAAAACCTGCGCATGCGCATCCCACAAAACCTGCGCATGCGCATCCCACAAAACCTCGCACGTGTTTTTACTCGACTAGCCTGCGGGATGCATCTTCTCGCACGTGTTTTTACTCGACTAGCCAGCGGGATGCATCCTCTCGCACGTGTTTTTACTCGACTAGCCTGCGGGATGCATCCTCCCGCACGTGTTTTTACTCGACTAGCCTACGGGAAGCATCCTCTTGCACGTGTTTTTACTCGACTACCCTGCGGGATGCATCCTCTCGCACGTGTTTTTGCTCGACTAGCCATGCGCATCCCAAAAAACCTGCGCATGCGCATCCCACAAAACCTGCGCATGCGCATCCCACAAAACCTGCTCATGCGCATCCCACAAAACCTGCGCATGCGCATCCCACAAAACCTCGCACGTGTTTTTACTCGACTACCCTGCGGGATGCATCCTCTCACACGTGTTTTTGCTCGACTAGCCATGCGCATCCCATAAAACCTGCGGATGCGCATCCCACAAAACCTGCGCATGCGCATCCCACAAAACCTCGCACGTGTTTTTACTCGACTAGCCTGCGGTATGCATCCTCTCGCACGTGTTTTAACTCGACTAGCCTGCGGGATGCATCCTCTCGCACGTTTTTACTCGACTAGCCTGCGGGATGCATCCTCTCGCACGTGTTTTTACTCGTCTAGCCTGCGGGATGCATCCTCTCGCACGTGTTTTTGCTCGACTAGCCATGCGCATCCCAAAAAACCTGCGCATGCGCATCCCAAAAAACCTGCGCATGCGCATCCCACAAAACCTGCGCATGCGCATCCCACAAAACCTGCGCATGCGCATCCCACAAAACCTCGCACGTGTTTTTACTCGACTAGCCTGCGGGATGCATCCTCTCGCACGTGTTTTTACTCGACTAGCCTGCGGGATGCATCCTCTCGCACGTGTTTTTACTCGATTACCCTGCGGGATGCATCCTCTCGCACGTGTTTTTGCTCGACTAGCCATGCGCATCCCAAAAAACCTGCGCATGCGCATCCCAAAAAATCTGCGCATGCGCTTCCCACAAAACCTGCGCATGCGCATCCCACAAAACCTCGCACGTGTTTGTGCTCGACTAGCCTGCGGGATGCATCCTTTCGCACGTGTTTTTACTCGACTAGCCTGCGGGATGCATCCTCTCGCACGTGTTTTTGCTCGACTAGCCTGCGGGATGCATCCTCTCGCACGTGTTTTTGCTCGACTAGCCTGCGGGATGCATCCTCTCGCACGTGTTTTTACTCGACTAGCCTGCGGGATGCATCCTCTCGCACGTGTTTTTACTCGACTAGCCTGCGGGATGCATCCTCTCGCACGTGTTTTTACTCGACTAGCCTGCGGGATGCATCCTCTCGCACGTGTTTTTGCTCGACTAGGCATGCGCATCCCAAAAAACCTGCGCATGCGCATCCCAAAAAACCTGCGCATGCGCATCCCACAAAACCTGCGCATGCGCATCCCAAAAAACCTGCGCATGCGCATCCCACAAAACCTGCGCATGCGCATCCCACAAAACCTCGCACGTGTTTTTACTCGACTAGCCTGCGGGATGCATCCTCTCGCACGTGTTTTTACTCGACTAGCCTGCGGGATGCATCCTCTCGCACGTGTTTTTGCTCGACTAGCCTGCGGGATGCATCCTCTCGCACGTGTTTTTACTCGACTAGCCTGCGGGACGCATCCTCTCGCACGTGTTTTTACTCGACTAGCATGCGGGATGCATCCTCTCGCACGTGTTTTTGCTCGACTAGCCATGCGCATCCCAAAAAACCTGCGCATGCGCATCCCAAAAAACCTGCGCATGCGCATCCCACAAAACCTGCGCATGCGCATCCCACAAAACCTGCGCATGCGCATCCCACAAAACCTCGCACGTGTTTTTACTCGACTAGCCTGCGGGATGCATCCTCTCGCACGTGTTTTTGCTCGACTAGCCTGCGGGATGCATCCTCTCGCACGTGTTTTTACTCGACTACCCTGCGGGATGCATCCTCTCGCACGTGTTTTTGCTCGACTAGCCATGCGCATCCCAAAAAACCTGCGCATGCGCATCCCACAAAACCTGCGCATGCGCATCCCACAAAACCTCGCACGTGTTTTTACTCGGCTAGCCTGCGGAATGCATCCTCTCGCACGTGTTTTTGCTCGACTAGACTGCGGGACGCATCCTCTCGCACGTGTTTTTACTCGACTAGCATGCGGGATGCATCCTCTCGCACGTGTTTTTACTCGACTAGCCTGCGCATGCGCATCCCACAAAACCTCGCACGTGTTTTTACTCGACTAGCCTGCGGGATGCATCCTCTCGCACGTGTTTTTACTCGACTAGCCTGCGGGAAGCATCCTCTTGCACGTGTTTTTACTCGACTAGCATGCGGGATGCATCCTCTCGCACGTGTTTTTACTCGACTAGCCTGCGGGAAGCATCCTCTCGCACGTGTTTTTACTCGACTAGCCTGAGGGATGCATCCTCTCGCACGTGTTTTCACTCGACTACCCTGCGGGAAGCATCCTCTTGCACGTGTTTTTACTCGACTACCCTGCGGGATGCATCCTCTCGCACGTGTTTTTGCTCGACTAGCCATGCGCGTCCCAAAAAACCTGCGCATGCGCATCCCACAAAACCTCGCACGTGTTTTTACTCGACTAGCCTGCGGGATGCATCCTCGCGCACGTGTTTTAACTCGACTAGCCTGCGGGATGCATCCTCTCGCACGTGTTTTTACTCGACTAGCCTGCGGGATGCATCCTCTCGCACGTGTTTTTGCTCGACTAGCCTGCGGGATGCATCCTCTCGCACGTGTTTTCACTCGACTACCCTGCGGGATGCATCCTCTCGCACGTGTTTTTGCTCGACTAGCCATGCGCATCCCAAAAAACCTGCGCATGCGCATCCCACAAAACCTGCGCATGCGCATCCCACAAAACCTCGCACGTGTTTTTACTCGTCTAGCCTGCAGGATGCATCCTCTCGCACGTGTTTTTACTCGACTACCCTGCGGGATGCATCCTCTCGCACGTGTTTTTGCTCGACTAGCCATGCGCATCCCAAAAAACCTGCGCATGCGCATCCCACAAAACCTGCGCATGCGCATCCCACAAAACCTCGCACGTGTTTTTACTCGTCTAGCCTGCGGGATGCATCCTCTCGCACGTGTTTTTACTCGACTAGCCTGCGGGATGCATCCTCTCGCACGTGTTTTTGCTCGACTAGCCTGCGGGATGCATCCTCTCGCACGTGTTTTTGCTCGACTAGGCATGCGCATCCCAAAAAACCTGCGCATGCGCATCCCACAAAACCTGCGCATGCGCATCCCACAAAACCTCGCACGTGTTTTTACTCGACTAGCCTGCGGGATGCATCCTCTCGCACGTGTTTTTACTCGACTACCCTGCGGGATGCATCCTCTCGCACGTGTTTTTGCTCGACTAGCCATGCGCATCCCAAAAAACCTGCGCATGCGCATCCCAAAAAACCTGCGCATGCGCATCCCACAAAACCTGCGCATGCGCATCCCACAAAACCTGCGCATGCGCATCCCACAAAACCTCGCACGTGTTTTTACTCGACTAGCCTGCGGGATGCATCTTCTCGCACGTGTTTTTACTCGACTAGCCTGCGGGATGCATCCTCTCGCACGTGTTTTTACTCGACTGGCCTGCGGGATGCATCCTCTCGCACGTGTTTTTGCTCGACTAGCCTGCGGGATGCATCCTCTCGCACGTGTTTTTGCTCGACTAGGCATGCGCATCCCAAAAAACCTGCGCATGCGCATCCCAAAAAACCTGCGCATGCGCATCCCACAAAACCTGCGCATGCGCATCCCAAAAAACCTGCGCATGCGCATCCCACAAAACCTGCGCATGCGCATCCCACAAAACCTCGCACGTGTTTTTACTCGACTACCCTGCGGGATGCATCCTCTCACACGTGTTTTTGCTCGACTAGCCATGCGCATCCCATAAAACCTGCGCATGCGCATCCCACAAAACCTGCGCATGCGCATCCCACAAAACCTCGCACGTGTTTTTACTCGACTAGCCTGCGGTATGCATCCTCTCGCACGTGTTTTAACTCGACTATCCTGCGGGATGCATCCTCTCGCACGTTTTTACTCGACTAGCCTGCGGGATGCATCCTCTCGCACGTGTTTTTACTCGTCTATCCTGCGGGATGCATCCTCTCGCACGTGTTTTTGCTCGACTAGCCATGCGCATCCCAAAAAACCTGCGCATGCGCATCCCAAAAAACCTGCGCGTGCGCATCCCACAAAACCTGCGCATGCGCATCCCACAAAACCTGCGCATGCGCATCCCACAAAACCTCGCACGTGTTTTTACTCGACTAGCCTGCGGGATGCATCTTCTCGCACGTGTTTTTACTCGACTAGCCTGCGGGATGCATCCTCTCGCACGTGTTTTTACTCGACTAGCCTGCGGGATGCATCCTCTCGCACGTGTTTTTACTCGACTAGCCTGCGGGATGCATCCTCTCGCACGTGTTTTTACTCGACTAGCCTGCGGGATGCATCCTCTCGCACGTGTTTTTGCTCGACTAGTCATGCGCATCCCAAAGAACCTGCGCATGCGCATCCCAAAAAACCTGCGCATGCGCATCCCACAAAACCTGCGCATGCGCATCCCACAAAACCTCGCACGTGTTTTTACTCGACTAGCCTGCGGGATGCATCCTCTCGCACGTGTTTTTACTCGACTAGCCTGCGGGATGCATCCTCTCGCACGTGTTTTTGCTCGACTAGCCTGCGGGATGCATCCTCTCGCACGTGTTTTTGCTCGACTAGCCTGCGGGATGCATCCTCTCGCACGTGTTTTTACTCGACTAGCCTGCGGGAAGCATCCTCTTGCACGTGTTTTTACTCGACTACCCTGCGGGATGCATCCTCTCGCACGTGTTTTTGCTCGACTAGCCATGCGCATCCCAAAAAACCTGCGCATACGCATCCCACAAAACCTGCGCATGCGCATCCCACAAAACCTGCTCATGCGCATCCCACAAAACCTGCGCATGCGCATCCCACAAAACCTCGCACGTGTTTTTACTCGACTACCCTGCGGGATGCATCCTCTCGCACGTGTTTTTGCTCGACTAGCCATGCGCATCCCATAAAACCTGCGCATGCGCATCCCACAAAACCTGCGCATGCGCATCCCACAAAACCTCGCACGTGTTTTTACTCGACTAGCCTGCGGGATGCATCCTCTCGCACGTGTTTTTGCTCGACTAGTCATGCGCATCCCAAAGAACCTGCGCATGCGCATCCCAAAAAACCTGCGCATGCGCATCCCACAAAACCTCGCACGTGTTTTTACTCGGCTAGCCTGCGGAATGCATCTTCTCGCACGTGTTTTTACTCGACTAGCCTGCGGGATGCATCCTCTCGCACGTGTTTTTACTCGACTAGCCTGCGGGATGCATCCTCTCGCACGTGTTTTTACTCGACTAGCCTGCGGGAAGCATCCTCTTGCACGTGTTTTTACTCGACTACCCTGCGGGATGCATCCTCTCGCACGTGTTTTTGCTCGACTAGCCATGCGCATCCCAAAAAACCTGCGCATGCGCATCCCACAAAACCTGCGCATGCGCATCCCACAAAACCTGCTCATGCGCATCCCACAAAACCTGCGCATGCGCATCCCACAAAACCTCGCACGTGTTTTTACTCGACTACCCTGCGGGATGCATCCTCTCGCACGTGTTTTTGCTCGACTAGCCATGCGCATCCCATAAAACCTGCGCATGCGCATCCCACAAAACCTGCGCATGCGCATCCCACAAAACCTCGCACGTGTTTTTACTCGACTAGCCTGCGGTATGCATCCTCTCGCACGTGTTTTAACTCGACTAGCCTGCGGGATGCATCCTCTCGCACGTTTTTACTCGACTAGCCTGCGGGATGCATCCTCTCGCACGTGTTTTTACTCGTCTAGCCTGCGGGATGCATCCTCTCGCACGTGTTTTTGCTCGACTAGCCATGCGCATCCCAAAAAACCTGCGCATGCGCATCCCAAAAAACCTGCGCATGCGCATCCCACAAAACCTGCGCATGCGCATCCCACAAAACCTGCGCATGCGCATCCCACAAAACCTGCGCATGCGCATCCCACAAAACCTCGCACGTGTTTTTACTCGACTAGCCTGCGGGATGCATCTTCTCGCACGTGTTTTTACTCGACTAGCCTGCGGGATGCATCCTCTCGCACGTGTTTTTACTCGACTAGCCTGCGGGATGCATCCTCTCGCACGTGTTTTTACTCGACTAGCCTGCGGGATGCATCCTCTCGCACGTGTTTTTGCTCGACTAGTCATGCGCATCCCAAAGAACCTGCGCATGCGCATCCCAAAAAACCTGCGCATGCGCATCCCACAAAACCTCGCACGTGTTTTTACTCGGCTAGCCTGCGGAATGCATCCTCTCGCACGTGTTTTTACTCGACTAGCCTGCGGGATGCATCCTCTCGCACGTGTTTTTACTCGACTGGCCTGCGGGATGCATCCTCTCGCACGTGTTTTTGCTCGACTAGCCTGCGGGATGCATCCTCTCGCACGTGTTTTTGCTCGACTAGGCATGCGCATCCCAAAGAACCTGCGCATGCGCATCCCACAAAACCTGCGCATGCGCATCCCACAAAACCTGCGCATGCGCATCCCACAAAACCTCGCATGTGTTTTTACTCGACTAGCCTGCGGGATGCATCTTCTCGCACGTGTTTTTACTCGACTAGCCTGCGGGATGCATCCTCTCGCACGTGTTTTTACTCGACTAGCCTGCGGGATGCATCCTCTCGCACGTGTTTTTACTCGACTACCCTGCGGGATGCATCCTCTCGCACGTGTTTTTGCTCGACTAGCCATGCGCATCCCAAAAAACCTGCGCATGCGCATCCCACAAAACCTGCGCATGCGCATCCCACAAAACCTCGCACGTGTTTTTACTCGACTAGCCTGCGGGATGCATCCTCTCGCACGTGTTTTTACTCGACTAGCCTGCGGGATGCATCCTCTCGCACGTGTTTTTACTCGACTAGCCTGCGGGATGCATCCTCTCGCACGTGTTTTTGCTCGACTAGCCTGCGGGATGCATCCTCTCGCACGTGTTTTTGCTCGACTAGCCTGCGGGACGCATCCTCTCGCACGTGTTTTTACTCGACTAGCCTGCGGGATGCATCCTCTCGCACGTATTTTTACTCGACTAGCCTGCGGGAAGCATCCTCTTGCACGTGTTTTTACTCGACTACCCTGCGGGATGCATCCTCTCGCACGTGTTTTTGCTCGACTAGCCATGCGCATCCCAAAAAACCTGCGCATGCGCATCCCACAAAACCTGCGCATGCGCATCCCACAAAACCTCGCACGTGTTTTTACTCGACTAGCCTGCGGGATGCATCCTCTCGCACGTGTTTTTACTCGACTAGCCTGCGGGATGCATCCTCTCGCACGTGTTTTTGCTCGACTAGCCTGCGGGATGCATCCTCTCGCACGTGTTTTTACTCGACTAACCTGCGGGATGCATCCTCTCGCACGTGTTTTTGCTCGACTAGCCATGCGCATCCCAAAAAACCTGCGCATGCGCATCCCAAAAAACCTGCGCATGCGCATCCCACAAAACCTGCGCATGCGCATCCCACAAAACCTCGCACGTGTTTTTACTCGACTAGCCTGCGGGATGCATCTTCTCGCACTTGTTTTTACTCGACTAGCCTGCGGGATGCATCCTCTCGCACGTGTTTTTACTCGACTGGCCTGCGGGATGCATCCTCTCGCACGTGTTTTTGCTCGACTAGCCTGCGGGATGCATCCTCTCGCACGTGTTTTTGCTCGACTAGGCATGCGCATCCCAAAAAACCTGCGCATGCGCATCCCAAAAAACCTGCGCATGCGCATTCCACAAAACCTGCGCATGCGCATCCCAAAAAACCTGCGCATGCGCATCCCACAAAACCTGCGCATGCGCATCCCACAAAACCTCGCACGTGTTTTTACTCGACTAGCCTGCGGGATGCATCTTCTCGCACGTGTTTTTACTCGACTAGCCTGCGGGATGCATCCTCTCGCACGTGTTTTTACTCGACTAGCCTGCGGGATGCATCCTCTCGCACGTGTTTTTACTCGACTAGCCTGCGGGAAGCATCCTCTTGCACGTGTTTTTACTCGACTACCCTGCGGGATGCATCCTCTCGCACGTGTTTTTGCTCGACTAGCCATGCGCATCCCAAAAAACCTGCGCATACGCATCCCACAAAACCTGGGCATGCGCATCCCACAAAACCTGCTCATGCGCATCCCACAAAACCTCGCACGTGTTTTTACTCGACTAGCCTAAGGGATGCATCTTCTCGCACGTGTTTTTACTCGACTAGCCTGCGGGATGCATCCTCTCGCACGTGTTTTTACTCGACTAGCCTGCGGGATGCATCCTCTCGCACGTGTTTTTACTCGACTAGCCTGCGGGATGCATCCTCTCGCACGTGTTTTTGCTCGACTAGTCATGCGCATCCCAAAGAACCTGCGCATGCGCATCCCAAAAAACCTGCGCATGCGCATCCCACAAAACCTCGCACGTGTTTTTACTCGGCTAGCCTGCGGAATGCATCCTCTCGCACGTGTTTTTACTCGACTAGCCTGCGGGATGCATCCTCTCGCACGTGTTTTTACTCGACTGGCCTGCGGGATGCATCCTCTCGCACGTGTTTTTGCTCGACTAGCCTGCGGGATGCATCCTCTCGCACGTGTTTTTGCTCGACTAGGCATGCGCATCCCAAAAAACCTGCGCATGCGCATCCCAAAAAACCTGCGCATGCGCATCCCACAAAACCTGCGCATGCGCATCCCACAAAACCTCGCACGTGTTTTTACTCGACTAGCCTGCGGGATGCATCCTCTCGCACGTGTTTTTACTCGACTAGCCTGCGGGATGCATCCTCTCGCACGTGTTTTTGCTCGACTAGCCTGCGGGATGCATCCTCTCGCACGTGTTTTTACTCGACTACCCTGCGGGATGCATCCTCTCGCACGTGTTTTTGCTCGACTAGCCTGCGGGATGCATCCTCTCGCACGTGTTTTTGCTCGACTAGCCTGCGGGATGCATCCTCTCGCACGTGTTTTTACTCGACTACCCTGCGGGATGCATCCTCTCGCACGTGTTTTTACTCGACTAGCCTGCGGGATGCATCCTCTCGCACGTGTTTTTGCTCGACTAGCCTGCGGGATGCATCCTCTCGCACGTGTTTTTACTCGACTACCCTGCGGGATGCATCCTCTCGCACGTGTTTTTGCTCGACTAGCCATGCGCATCCCATAAAACCTGCGCATGCGCATCCCACAAAACCTGCGCATGCGCATCCCACAAAACCTCGCACGTGTTTTTACTCGACTAGCCTGCGGTATGCATCCTCTCGCACGTGTTTTAACTCGACTAGCCTGCGGGATGCATCCTCTCGCACGTTTTTACTCGACTAGCCTGCGGGATGCATCCTCTCGCACGTGTTTTTACTCGTCTAGCCTGCAGGATGCATCCTCTCGCACGTGTTTTTACTCGACTAGCCTGCGGGATGCATCCTCTCGCACGTGTTTTTGCTCGACTAGCCTGCGGGATGCATCCTCTCGCACGTGTTTTTACTCGACTACCCTGCGGGATGCATCCTCTCGCACGTGTTTTTGCTCGACTAGCCATGCGCATCCCATAAAACCTGCGCATGCGCATCCCACAAAACCTCGCACGTGTTTTTTCTCGACTAGCCTGCGGTATGCATCCTCTCGCACGTGTTTTAACTCGACTAGCCTGCGGGATGCATCCTCTCGCACGTTTTTACTCGACTAGCCTGCGGGATGCATCCTCTCGCACGTGTTTTTACTCGTCTAGCCTGCAGGATGCATCCTCTCGCACGTGTTTTTACTCGACTAGCCTGCGGGATGCATCCTCTCGCACGTGTTTTTGCTCGACTAGCCATGCGCATCCCAAAAAACCTGCGCATGCGCATCCCAAAAAACCTGCGCATGCGCATCCCACAAAACCTGCGCATGCGCATCCCACAAAACCTCGCACGTGTTTTTACTCGACTAGCCTGCGGGATGCATCTTCTCGCACGTGTTTTTACTCGACTAGCCTGCGGGATGCATCCTCTCGCACGTGTTTTTACTCGACTAGCTTGCGGGATGCATCCTCTCGCACGTGTTTTTACTCGACTAGCCTGCGGGATGCATCCTCTCGCACGTGTTTTTGCTCGACTAGTCATGCGCATCCCAAAGAACCTGCGCATGCGCATCCCAAAAAACCTGCGCATGCGCATCCCACAAAACCTCGCACGTGTTTTTACTCGGCTAGCCTGCGGAATGCATCCTCTCGCACGTGTTTTTACTCGACTAGCCTGCGGGATGCATCCTCTCGCACGTGTTTTTACTCGACTGGCCTGCGGGATGCATCCTCTCGCACGTGTTTTTGCTCGACTAGCCTGCGGGATGCATCCTCTCGCACGTGTTTTTGCTCGACTAGGCATGCGCATCCCAAAAAACCTGCGCATGCGCATCCCAAAAAACCTGCGCATGCGCATCCCACAAAACCTGCGCATGCGCATCCCACAAAACCTCGCACGTGTTTTTACTCGACTAGCCTGCGGGATGCATCCTCTCGCACGTGTTTTTACTCGACTAGCCTGCGGGATGCATCCTCTCGCACGTGTTTTTACTCGACTAGCCTGCGGGATGCATTCTCTCGCACGTGTTTTTGCTCGACTAGCCTGCGGGATGCATCCTCTCGCACGTGTTTTTGCTCGACTAGCCTGCGGGACGCATCCTCTCGCACGTGTTTTTGCTCGACTAGCCATGCGCATCCCATAAAACCTGCGCATGCGCATCCCACAAAACCTGCGCATGCGCATCCCACAAAACCTCGCACGTGTTTTTACTCGACTAGCCTGCGGGATGCATCCTCTCGCACGTGTTTTTGCTCGACTAGTCATGCGCATCCCAAAGAACCTGCGCATGCGCATCCCAAAAAACCTGCGCATGCGCATCCCACAAAACCTCGCACGTGTTTTTACTCGGCTAGCCTGCGGAATGCATCTTCTCGCACGTGTTTTTACTCGACTAGCCTGCGGGATGCATCCTCTCGCACGTGTTTTTACTCGACTAGCCTGCGGGATGCATCCTCTCGCACGTGTTTTTACTCGACTAGCCTGCGGGAAGCATCCTCTTGCACGTGTTTTTACTCGACTACCCTGCGGGATGCATCCTCTCGCACGTGTTTTTGCTCGACTAGCCATGCGCATCCCAAAAAACCTGCGCATGCGCATCCCACAAAACCTGCGCATGCGCATCCCACAAAACCTGCTCATGCGCATCCCACAAAACCTGCGCATGCGCATCCCACAAAACCTCGCACGTGTTTTTACTCGACTACCCTGCGGGATGCATCCTCTCGCACGTGTTTTTGCTCGACTAGCCATGCGCATCCCATAAAACCTGCGCATGCGCATCCCACAAAACCTGCGCATGCGCATCCCACAAAACCTCGCACGTGTTTTTACTCGACTAGCCTGCGGTATGCATCCTCTCGCACGTGTTTTAACTCGACTAGCCTGCGGGATGCATCCTCTCGCACGTTTTTACTCGACTAGCCTGCGGGATGCATCCTCTCGCACGTGTTTTTACTCGTCTAGCCTGCGGGATGCATCCTCTCGCACGTGTTTTTGCTCGACTAGCCATGCGCATCCCAAAAAACCTGCGCATGCGCATCCCACAAAACCTGCGCATGCGCATCCCACAAAACCTGCGCATGCGCATCCCACAAAACCTCGCACGTGTTTTTACTCGACTAGCCTGCGGGATGCATCTTCTCGCACGTGTTTTTACTCGACTAGCCTGCGGGATGCATCCTCTCGCACGTGTTTTTACTCGACTAGCCTGCGGGATGCATCCTCTCGCACGTGTTTTTACTCGACTAGCCTGCGGGATGCATCCTCTCGCACGTGTTTTTGCTCGACTAGTCATGCGCATCCCAAAGAACCTGCGCATGCGCATCCCACAAAACCTCGCACGTGTTTTTACTCGGCTAGCCTGCGGAATGCATCCTCTCGCACGTGTTTTTGCTCGACTAGGCATGCGCATCCCAAAAAACCTGCGCATGCGCATCCCAAAAAACCTGCGCATGCGCATCCCACAAAACCTGCGCATGCGCATCCCAAAAAACCTGCGCATGCGCATCCCACAAAACCTGCGCATGCGCATCCCACAAAACCTCGCACGTGTTTTTACTCGACTAGCCTGCGGGATGCATCTTCTCGCACGTGTTTTTACTCGACTAGCCTGCGGGATGCATCCTCTCGCACGTGTTTTTACTCGACTAGCCTGCGGGATGCATCCTCTCGCACGTGTTTTTACTCGACTAGCCTGCGGGAAGCATCCTCTTGCACGTGTTTTTACTCGACTACCCTGCGGGATGCATCCTCTCGCACGTGTTTTTGCTCGGCTAGCCATGCGCATCCCAAAAAACCTGCGCATACGCATCCCACAAAACCTGCGCATGCGCATCCCAAAAAACCTGCGCATGCGCATCCCACAAAACCTGCGCACGTGTTTTTACTCGACTAGCCTGCGGGATGCATCCTCTCGCACGTGTTTTTACTCGACTAGCCTGCGGGATGCATCCTCTCGCACGTGTTTTTGCTCGACTAGCCTGCGGGATGCATCCTCTCGCACGTGTTTTTACTCGACTACCCTGCGGGATGCATCCTCTCGCACGTGTTTTTGCTCGACTAGCCTGCGGGATGCATCCTCTCGCACGTGTTTTTGCTCGACTAGCCTGCGGGATGCATCCTCTCGCACGTGTTTTTACTCGACTACCCTGCGGGATGCATCCTCTCGCACGTGTTTTTACTCGACTAGCCTGCGGGATGCATCCTCTCGCACGTGTTTTTGCTCGACTAGCCTGCGGGATGCATCCTCTCGCACGTGTTTTTACTCGACTACCCTGCGGGATGCATCCTCTCGCACGTGTTTTTGCTCGACTAGCCATGCGCATCCCATAAAACCTGCGCATGCGCATCCCACAAAACCTGCGCATGCGCATCCCACAAAACCTCGCACGTGTTTTTACTCGACTAGCCTGCGGGATGCATCCTCTCGCACGTGTTTTTGCTCGACTAGCCTGCGGGATGCATCCTCTCGCACGTGTTTTTACTCGACTACCCTGCGGGATGCATCCTCTCGCACGTGTTTTTGCTCGACTAGCCATGCGCATCCCAAAAAACCTGCGCATGCGCATCCCACAAAACCTGCGCATGCGCATCCCACAAAACCTCGCACGTGTTTTTACTCGTCTAGCCTGCAGGATGCATCCTCTCGCACGTGTTTTTACTCGACTACCCTGCGGGATGCATCCTCTCGCACGTGTTTTTGCTCGACTAGCCTGCGGGATGCATCCTCTCGCACGTGTTTTTGCTCGACTAGGCACGCGCATCCCAAAAAACCTGCGCATGCGCATCCCACAAAACCTCGCACGTGTTTTTGCTCGACTAGCCTGCGGGATGCATCCTCTCGCACGTGTTTTTACTCGACTACCCTGCGGGATGCATCCTCTCGCACGTGTTTTTGCTCGACTAGCCATGCGCATCCCAAAAAACCTGCGCATGCGCATCCCACAAAACCTGCGCATGCGCATCCCACAAAACCTCGCACGTGTTTTTACTCGTCTAGCCTGCAGGATGCATCCTCTCGCACGTGTTTTTACTCGACTACCCTGCGGGATGCATCCTCTCGCACGTGTTTTTGCTCGACTAGCCTGCGGGATGCATCCTCTCGCACGTGTTTTTGCTCGACTAGGCACGCGCATCCCAAAAAACCTGCGCATGCGCATCCCACAAAACCTCGCACGTGTTTTTACTCGACTAGCCTGCGGGATGCATCCTCTCGCACGTGTTTTTACTCGACTACCCTGCGGGATGCATCCTCTCGCACGTGTTTTTGCTCGACTAGCCATGCGCATCCCAAAAAACCTGCGCATGCGCATCCCACAAAACCTGCGCATGCGCATCCCACAAAACCTGCGCATGCGCATCCCACAAAACCTCGCACGTGTTTTTACTCGGCTAGCCTGCGGAATGCATCCTCTCGCACGTGTTTTTGCTCGACTAGCCTGCGGGACGCATCCTCTCGCACGTGTTTTTACTCGACTAGCATGCGGGATGCATCCTCTCGCACGTGTTTTTACTCGACTAGCCTGCGCATGCGCATCCCACAAAACCTCGCACGTGTTTTTACTCGACTAGCCTGCGGGATGCATCCTCTCGCACGTGTTTTTACTCGACTAGCCTGCGGGAAGCATCCTCTTGCACGTGTTTTTACTCGACTAGCATGCGGGATGCATCCTCTCGCACGTGTTTTTACTCGACTAGCCTGCGGGAAGCATCCTCTCGCACGTGTTTTTACTCGACTAGCCTGAGGGATGCATCCTCTCGCACGTGTTTTCACTCGACTAGCCTGCGGGAAGCATCCTCTTGCACGTGTTTTTACTCGACTACCCTGCGGGATGCATCCTCTCGCACGTGTTTTTGCTCGACTAGCCATGCGCGTCCCAAAAAACCTGCGCATGCGCATCCCACAAAACCTCGCACGTGTTTTTACTCGACTAGCCTGCGGGATGCATCCTCTCGCACGTGTTTTAACTCGACTAGCCTGCGGGATGCATCCTCTCGCACGTGTTTTTACTCGACTAGCCTGCGGGATGCATCCTCTCGCACGTGTTTTTACTCGACTACCCTGCGGGATGCATCCTCTCGCACGTGTTTTTGCTCGACTAGCCATGCGCATCCCAAAAAACCTGCGCATGCGCATCCCACAAAACCTGCGCATGCGCATCCCACAAAACCTCGCACGTGTTTTTACTCGGCTAGCCTGCGGAATGCATCCTCTCGCACGTGTTTTTGCTCGACTAGCCTGCGGGACGCATCCTCTCGCACGTGTTTTTACTCGACTAGCATGCGGGATGCATCCTCTCGCACGTGTTTTTACTCGACTAGCCTGCGCATGCGCATCCCACAAAACCTCGCACGTGTTTTTACTCGACTAGCCTGCGGGATGCATCCTCTCGCACGTGTTTTTACTCGACTAGCCTGCGGGATGCATCCTCTCGCACGTGTTTTTGCTCGACTAGCCTGCGGGATGCATCCTCTCGCACGTGTTTTACTCGACTACCCTGCGGGATGCATCCTCTCGCACGTGTTTTTGCTCGACTAGCCATGCGCATCCCAAAAAACCTGCGCATGCGCATCCCACAAAACCTCGCACGTGTTTTTACTCGGCTAGCCTGCGGAATGCATCCTCTCGCACGTGTTTTTGCTCGACTAGCCTGCGGGACGCATCCTCTCGCACGTGTTTTTACTCGACTAGCATGCGGGATGCATCCTCTCGCACGTGTTTTTACTCGACTAGCTTGCGGGAAGCATCCTCTCGCACGTGTTTTTACTCGACTAGCCTGCGGGATGCATCCTCTCGCACGTGTTTTTACTCGACTAGCCTGCGGGAAGCATCCTCTTGCACGTGTTTTTACTCGACTACCCTGCGGGATGCATCCTCTCGCACGTGTTTTTGCTCGACTAGCCATGCGCATCCCAAAAAACCTGCGCATGCGCATCCCACAAAACCTGCGCATGCGCATCCCACAAAACCTGCGCATGCGCATCCCACAAAACCTCGCACGTGTTTTTACTCGACTAGCCTGCGGTATGCATCCTCTCGCACGTGTTTTAACTCGACTAGCCTGCGGGATGCATCCTCTCGCACGTGTTTTTGCTTGACTAGCCTGCGGGATGCATCCTCTCGCACGTGTTTTTGCTCGACTAGCCATGCGCGTCCCAAAAAACCTGCGCATGCGCATCCCACAAAACCTCGCACGTGTTTTTACTCGACTAGCCTGCGGGATGCATCCTCTCGCACGTGTTTTAACTCGACTAGCCTGCGGGAAGCATCCTCTCGCACGTGTTTTTACTCGACTAGCCTGAGGGATGCATCCTCTCGCACGTGTTTTCACTCGACTAGCCTGCGGGAAGCATCCTCTTGCACGTGTTTTTACTCGACTACCCTGCGGGATGCATCCTCTCGCACGTGTTTTTGCTCGACTAGCCATGCGCGTCCCAAAAAACCTGCGCATGCGCATCCCACAAAACCTCGCACGTGTTTTTACTCGACTAGCCTGCGGGATGCATCCTCTCGCACGTGTTTTAACTCGACTAGCCTGCGGGATGCATCCTCTCGCACGTGTTTTTACTCGACTAGCCTGCGGGATGCATCCTCTCGCACGTGTTTTTGCTCGACTAGCCTGCGGGATGCATCCTCTCGCACGTGTTTTTGCTCGACTAGCCATGCGCATCCCAAAAAACCTGCGCATGCGCATCCCACAAAACCTGCGCATGCGCATCCCACAAAACCTCGCACGTGTTTTTACTCGACTAGCCTGCGGGATGCATCCTCTCGCACGTGTTTTAACTCGACTAGCCTGCGGGATGCATCCTCTCGCACGTGTTTTTACTCGACTAGCCTGCGGGATGCATCCTCTCGCACGTGTTTTTGCTCGACTAGCCTGCGGGATGCATCCTCTCACACGTGTTTTTGCTCGACTAGCCTGCGGGACGCATCCTCTCGCACGTGTTTTTACTCGACTAGCCTGCGGGATGCATCCTCTCGCACGTGTTTTTGCTCGACTAGCCATGCGCATCCCAAAAAACCTGCGCATGCGCATCCCACAAAACCTCGCACGTGTTTTTACTCGACTAGCCTGCGGGATGCATCCTCTCGCACGTGTTTTTACTCGACTAGCCTGCGGGATGCATCCTCTCGCACGTGTTTTTGCTCGACTAGCCTGCGGGATGCATCCTCTCGCACGTGTTTTTACTCGACTACCCTGCGGGATGCATCCTCTCGCACGTGTTTTTGCTCGACTAGCCATGCGCATCCCAAAAAACCTGCGCATGCGCATCCCACAAAACCTGCGCATGCGCATCCCACAAAACCTCGCACGTGTTTTTACTCGGCTAGCCTGCGGAATGCATCCTCTCGCACGTGTTTTTGCTCGACTAGCCTGCGGGACGCATCCTCTCGCACGTGTTTTTACTCGACTAGCATGCGGGATGCATCCTCTCGCACGTGTTTTTACTCGACTAGCCTGCGCATGCGCATCCCACAAAACCTCGCACGTGTTTTTACTCGACTAGCCTGCGGGATGCATCCTCTCGCACGTGTTTTTACTCGACTAGCCTGCGGGATGCATCCTCTCGCACGTGTTTTTGCTCGACTAGCCTGCGGGATGCATCCTCTCGCACGTGTTTTACTCGACTACCCTGCGGGATGCATCCTCTCGCACGTGTTTTTGCTCGACTAGCCATGCGCATCCCAAAAAACCTGCGCATGCGCATCCCACAAAACCTCGCACGTGTTTTTACTCGGCTAGCCTGCGGAATGCATCCTCTCGCACGTGTTTTTGCTCGACTAGCCTGCGGGACGCATCCTCTCGCACGTGTTTTTACTCGACTAGCATGCGGGATGCATCCTCTCGCACGTGTTTTTACTCGACTAGCTTGCGGGAAGCATCCTCTCGCACGTGTTTTTACTCGACTAGCCTGCGGGATGCATCCTCTCGCACGTGTTTTTACTCGACTAGCCTGCGGGAAGCATCCTCTTGCACGTGTTTTTACTCGACTACCCTGCGGGATGCATCCTCTCGCACGTGTTTTTGCTCGACTAGCCATGCGCATCCCAAAAAACCTGCGCATGCGCATCCCACAAAACCTGCGCATGCGCATCCCACAAAACCTGCGCATGCGCATCCCACAAAACCTCGCACGTGTTTTTACTCGACTAGCCTGCGGTATGCATCCTCTCGCACGTGTTTTAACTCGACTAGCCTGCGGGATGCATCCTCTCGCACGTGTTTTTGCTTGACTAGCCTGCGGGATGCATCCTCTCGCACGTGTTTTTGCTCGACTAGCCATGCGCGTCCCAAAAAACCTGCGCATGCGCATCCCACAAAACCTCGCACGTGTTTTTACTCGACTAGCCTGCGGGATGCATCCTCTCGCACGTGTTTTAACTCGACTAGCCTGCGGGAAGCATCCTCTCGCACGTGTTTTTACTCGACTAGCCTGAGGGATGCATCCTCTCGCACGTGTTTTCACTCGACTAGCCTGCGGGAAGCATCCTCTTGCACGTGTTTTTACTCGACTACCCTGCGGGATGCATCCTCTCGCACGTGTTTTTGCTCGACTAGCCATGCGCGTCCCAAAAAACCTGCGCATGCGCATCCCACAAAACCTCGCACGTGTTTTTACTCGACTAGCCTGCGGGATGCATCCTCTCGCACGTGTTTTAACTCGACTAGCCTGCGGGATGCATCCTCTCGCACGTGTTTTTACTCGACTAGCCTGCGGGATGCATCCTCTCGCACGTGTTTTTGCTCGACTAGCCTGCGGGATGCATCCTCTCGCACGTGTTTTTGCTCGACTAGCCATGCGCATCCCAAAAAACCTGCGCATGCGCATCCCACAAAACCTGCGCATGCGCATCCCACAAAACCTCGCACGTGTTTTTACTCGTCTAGCCTGCAGGATGTATCCTCTCGCACGTGTTTTTACTCGACTACCCTGCGGGATGCATCCTCTCGCACGTGTTTTTGCTCGACTAGCCATGCGCATCCCAAAAAACCTGCGCATGCGCATCCCACAAAACCTGCGCATGCGCATCCCACAAAACCTCGCACGTGTTTTTACTCGACTAGCCTGCGGGATGCATCCTCTCGCACGTGTTTTTGCTCGACTAGCCTGCGGGATGCATCCTCTCGCACGTGTTTTTACTCGACTACCCTGCGGGATGCATCCTCTCGCACGTGTTTTTGCTCGACTAGCCATGCGCATCCCAAAAAACCTGCGCATGCGCATCCCACAAAACCTGCGCATGCGCATCCCACAAAACCTCGCACGTGTTTTTACTCGACTAGCCTGCGGGATGCATCCTCTCGCACGTGTTTTTACTCGACTAGCCTGCGGGATGCATCCTCTCGCACGTGTTTTTGCTCGACTAGCCTGCGGGATGCATCCTCTCGCACGTGTTTTTACTCGACTACCCTGCGGGATGCATCCTCTCGCACGTGTTTTTGCTCGACTAGCCATGCGCATCCCAAAAAACCTGCGCATGCGCATCCCACAAAACCTGCGCATGCGCATCCCACAAAACCTCGCACGTGTTTTTACTCGGCTAGCCTGCGGAATGCATCCTCTCGCACGTGTTTTTGCTCGACTAGCCTGCGGGACGCATCCTCTCGCACGTGTTTTTACTCGACTAGCATGCGGGATGCATCCTCTCGCACGTGTTTTTACTCGACTACCCTGCGGGATGCATCCTCTCGCACGTGTTTTTGCTCGACTAGCCATGCGCATCCCAAAAAACCTGCGCATGCGCATCCCACAAAACCTGCGCATGCGCATCGCACAAAACCTCGCACGTGTTTTTACTCGACTAGCCTGCGGGATGCATCCTCTCGCACGTGTTTTTACTCGACTAGCCTGCGGGATGCATCCTCTCGCACGTGTTTTTACTCGACTAGCCTGCGGGATGCATCCTCTCGCACGTGTTTTTGCTTGACTAGCCTGCGGGATGCATCCTCTCGCACGTGTTTTTACTCGACTACCCTGCGGGATGCATCCTCTCGCACGTGTTTTTGCTCGACTAGCCATGCGCATCCCAAAAAACCTGCGCATGCGCATCCCACAAAACCTGCGCATGCGCATCCCACAAAACCTCGCACGTGTTTTTACTCGACTAGCCTGCGGGATGCATCCTCTCGCACGTGTTTTTACTCGACTAGCCTGCGGGATGCATCCTCTCGCACGTGTTTTTGCTCGACTAGCCTGCGGGATGCATCCTCTCGCACGTGTTTTTACTCGACTAGCATGCGGGATGCATCCTCTCGCACGTGTTTTTACTCGACTAGCCTGCGGGAAGCATCCTCTCGCACGTTTTTACTCGACTACCCTGCGGGATGCATCCTCTCGCACATGTTTTTACTCGACTAGCCTGCGGGAAGCATCCTCTTGCACGTGTTTTTACTCGACTACCCTGCGGGATGCATCCTCTCGCACGTGTTTTTGCTCGACTAGCCATGCGCATCCCAAAAAACCTGCGCATGCGCATCCCACAAAACCTGCGCATGCGCATCCCACAAAACCTGCGCATGCGCATCCCACAAAACCTCGCACGTGTTTTTACTCGACTAGCCTGCGGGATGCATCCTCTCGCACGTGTTTTAACTCGACTAGCCTGCGGGATGCATCCTCTCGCACGTGTTTTTACTCGACTAGCCTGCGGGATGCATCCTCTCGCACGTGTTTTTGCTCGACTAGCCTGCGGGATGCATCCTCTCGCACGTGTTTTACTCGACTACCCTGCGGGATGCATCCTCTCGCACGTGTTTTTGCTCGACTAGCCATGCGCATCCCAAAAAACCTGCGCATGCGCATCCCACAAAACCTGCGCATGCGCATCCCACAAAACCTCGCACGTGTTTTTACTCGGCTAGCCTGCGGAATGCATCCTCTCGCACGTGTTTTTGCTCGACTAGCCTGCGGGACGCATCCTCTCGCACGTGTTTTTACTCGACTAGCATGCGGGATGCATCCTCTCGCACGTGTTTTTACTCGACTAGCTTGCGGGAAGCATCCTCTCGCACGTGTTTTTACTCGACTAGCCTGCGGGATGCATCCTCTCGCACGTGTTTTTACTCGACTAGCCTGCGGGAAGCATCCTCTTGCACGTGTTTTTACTCGACTACCCTGCGGGATGCATCCTCCCGCACGTGTTTTTGCTCGACTAGCCATGCGCATCCCAAAAAACCTGCGCATGCGCATCCCACAAAACCTGCGCATGCGCATCCCACAAAACCTGCGCATGCGCATCCCACAAAACCTCGCACGTGTTTTTACTCGACTAGCCTGCGGTATGCATCCTCTTGCACGTGTTTTAACTCGACTAGCCTGCGGGATGCATCCTCTCGCACGTGTTTTTGCTCGACTAGCCTGCGGGATGCATCCTCTCGCACGTGTTTTTGCTCGACTAGGCATGCGCATCCCAAAAAACCTGCGCACGCGCATCCCAAAAAACCTGCGCATGCGCATCCCACAAAACCTGCGCATGCGCATCCCACAAAACCTCGCACGTGTTTTTACTCGACTAGCCTGCGGGATGCATCTTCTCGCACGTGTTTTTACTCGACTAGCCTGCGGGATGCATCCTCTCGCACGTGTTTTTACTCGACTGGCCTGCGGGACGCATCCTCTCGCACGTGTTTTTACTCGACTAGCATGCGGGATGCATCCTCTCGCACGTGTTTTTACTCGACTAGCCTGCGGGAAGCATCCTCTCGCACGTGTTTTTACTCGACTAGCCTGCGGGATGCATCCTCTCGCACGTGTTTTTACTCGACTAGCCTGCGGGAAGCATCCTCTTGCACGTGTTTTTACTCGACTACCCTGCGGGATGCATCCTCTCGCACGTGTTTTTGCTCGACTAGCCATGCGCATCCCAAAAAACCTGCGCATGCGCATCCCACAAAACCTGCGCATGCGCATCCCACAAAACCTGCGCATGCGCATCCCACAAAACCTCGCACGTGTTTTTACTCGACTACCCTGCGGGATGCATCCTCTCGCACGTGTTTTTGCTCGACTAGCCTGCGGGATGCATCCTCTCGCACGTGTTTTTGCTCGACTAGGCATGCGCATCCCAAAAAACCTGCGCATGCGCATCCCAAAAAACCTGCGCATGCGCATCCCACAAAACCTGCGCATGCGCATCCCAAAAAACCTGCGCATGCGCATCCCACAAAACCTGCGCATGCGCATCCCACAAAACCTCGCACGTGTTTTTACTCGACTAGCCTGCGGGATGCATCTTCTCGCACGTGTTTTTACTCGACTAGCCTGCGGGATGCATCCTCTCGCTCGTGTTTTTACTCGACTAGCCTGCGGGATGCATCCTCTCGCACGTGTTTTTACTCGACTACCCTGCGGGATGCATCCTCTCGCACGTGTTTTTGCTCGACTAGCCATGCGCATCCCAAAAAACCTGCGCATGCGCATCCCACAAAACCTGCGCATGCGCATCCCACAAAACCTCGCACGTGTTTTTACTCGACTAGCCTGCGGGATGCATCCTCTCGCACGTGTTTTTACTCGACTAGCCTGCGGGATGCATCCTCTCGCACGTGTTTTTACTCGACTAGCCTGCGGGATGCATCCTCTCGCACGTGTTTTTACTCGACTAGCCTGCGGGATGCATCCTCTCGCACGTGTTTTTGCTCGACTAGCCTGCGGGATGCATCCTCTCGCACGTGTTTTTGCTCGACTAGCCTGCGGGACGCATCCTCTCGCACGTGTTTTTACTCGACTAGCCTGCGGGATGCATCCTCTCGCACGTATTTTTACTCGACTAGCCTGCGGGAAGCATCCTCTTGCACGTGTTTTCACTCGACTACCCTGCGGGATGCATCCTCTCGCACGTGTTTTTGCTCGACTAGCCATGCGCATCCCAAAAAACCTGCGCATGCGCATCCCACAAAACCTGCGCATGCGCATCCCACAAAACCTCGCACGTGTTTTTACTCGACTAGCCTGCGGGATGCATCCTCTCGCACGTGTTTTTACTCGACTAGCCTGCGGGATGCATCCTCTCGCACGTGTTTTTGCTCGACTAGCCTGCGGGATGCATCCTCTCGCACGTGTTTTTGCTCGACTAGGCATGCGCATCCCAAAAAACCTGCGCATGCGCATCCCAAAAAACCTGCGCATGCGCATCCCACAAAACCTGCGCATGCGCATCCCAAAAAACCTGCGCATGCGCATCCCACAAAACCTGCGCATGCGCATCCCACAAAACCTGCGCATGCGCATCCCACAAAACCTCGCACGTGTTTTTACTCGACTAGCCTGCGGGATGCATCCTCTCGCACGTGTTTTTACTCGACTAGCCTGCGGGATGCATCCTCTCGCACGTGTTTTTACTCGACTACCCTGCGGGATGCATCCTCTCGCACGTGTTTTTGCTCGACTAGCCATGCGCATCCCAAAAAACCTGCGCATGCGCATCCCACAAAACCTGCGCATGCGCATCCCACAAAACCTCGCACGTGTTTTTACTCGACTAGCCTGCGGGATGCATCCTCTCGCACGTGTTTTTACTCGACTAGCCTGCGGGATGCATCCTCTCGCACGTGTTTTTACTCGACTAGCCTGCGGGATGCATCCTCTCGCACGTGTTTTTGCTCGACTAGCCTGCGGGATGCATCCTCTCGCACGTGTTTTTGCTCGACTAGCCTGCGGGACGCATCCTCTCGCACGTGTTTTTACTCGACTAGCCTGCGGGATGCATCCTCTCGCACGTATTTTTACTCGACTAGCCTGCGGGAAGCATCCTCTTGCACGTGTTTTTACTCGACTACCCTGCGGGATGCATCCTCTCGCACGTGTTTTTGCTCGACTAGCCATGCGCATCCCAAAAAACCTGCGCATGCGCATCCCACAAAACCTGCGCATGCGCATCCCACAAAACCTCGCACGTGTTTTTACTCGACTAGCCTGCGGGATGCATCCTCTCGCACGTGTTTTTACTCGACTAGCCTGCGGGATGCATCCTCTCGCACGTGTTTTTGCTCGACTAGCCTGCGGGATGCATCCTCTCGCACGTGTTTTTACTCGACTACCCTGCGGGATGCATCCTCTCGCACGTGTTTTTACTCGACTAGCCTGCGGGATGCATCCTGTCGCACGTGTTTTTGCTCGACTAGCCTGCGGGATGCATCCTCTCGCACGTGTTTTTGCTCGACTAGCCTGCGGGATGCATCCTCTCGCACGTGTTTTTACTCGACTACCCTGCGGGATGCATCCTCTCGCACGTGTTTTTGCTCGACTAGCCATGCGCATCCCATAAAACCTGCGCATGCGCATCCCACAAAACCTGCGCATGCGCATCCCACAAAACCTCGCACGTGTTTTTACTCGACTAGCCTGCGGTATGCATCCTCTCGCACGTGTTTTAACTCGACTAGCCTGCGGGATGCATCCTCTCGCACGTTTTTACTCGACTAGCCTGCGGGATGCATCCTCTCGCACGTGTTTTTACTCGTCTAGCCTGCAGGATGCATCCTCTCGCACGTGTTTTTACTCGACTAGCCTGCGGGATGCATCCTCTCGCACGTGTTTTTACTCGACTGGCCTGCGGGATGCATCCTCTCGCACGTGTTTTTGCTCGACTAGCCTGCGGGATGCATCCTCTCGCACGTGTTTTTGCTCGACTAGGCATGCGCATCCCAAAAAACCTGCGCATGCGCATCCCACAAAACCTGCGCATGCGCATCCCACAAAACCTGCGCATGCGCATCCCACAAAACCTCGCACGTGTTTTTACTCGACTAGCCTGCGGGATGCATCCTCTCGCACGTGTTTTTGCTCGACTAGCCTGCGGGATGCATTCTCTCGCACGTGTTTTTGCTCGACTAGGCATGCGCATCCCAAAAAACCTGCGCATGCGCATCCCACAAAACCTGCGCATGCGCATCCCAAAAAACCTGCGCATGCGCATCCCACAAAACCTGCGCATGCGCATCCCACAAAACCTCGCACGTGTTTTTACTCGACTAGCCTGCGGGATGCATCTTCTCGCACGTGTTTTTACTCGACTAGCCTGCGGGATGCATCCTCTCGCACGTGTTTTTACTCGACTAGCCTGCGGGATGCATCCTCTCGCACGTGTTTTTGCTCGACTAGCCTGCGGGACGCATCCTCTCGCACGTGTTTTTACTCGACTAGCCTGCGGGATGCATCCTCTCGCACGTGTTTTTACTCGACTAGCCTGCGGGATGCATCCTCTCGCACGTGTTTTTGCTCGACTAGCCTGCGGGATGCATCCTCTCGCACGTGTTTTTGCTCGACTAGCCTGCGGGACGCATCCTCTCGCACGTGTTTTTACTCGACTAGCCTGCGGGATGCATCCTCTCGCACGTGTTTTTGCTCGACTAGCCATGCGCATCCCAAAAAACCTGCGCATGCGCATCCCACAAAACCTGCGCATGCGCATCCCACAAAACCTCGCACGTGTTTTTACTCGACTAGCCTGCGGGATGCATCCTCTCGCACGTGTTTTTACTCGACTAGCCTGCGGGATGCATCCTCTCGCACGTGTTTTTACTCGACTAGCCTGCGGGATGCATCCTCTCGCACGTGTTTTTGCTCGACTAGCCTGCGGGATGCATCCTCTCGCACGTGTTTTTGCTCGACTAGCCTGCGGGATGCATCCTCTCGCACGTGTTTTTGCTCGACTAGCCTGCGGGACGCATCCTCTCGCACGTGTTTTTGCTCGACTAGCCTGCGGGACGCATCCTCTCGCACGTGTTTTTACTCGACTAGCCTGCGGGATGCATCCTCTCGCACGTATTTTTACTCGACTAGCCTGCGGGAAGCATCCTCTTGCACGTGTTTTTACTCGACTAGCCTGCGGGATGCATCCTCTCGCACGTGTTTTTACTCGACTACCCTGCGGGATGCATCCTCTCGCACGTGTTTTTGCTCGACTAGCCATGCGCATCCCAAAAAACCTGCGCATGCGCATCCCACAAAACCTGCGCATGCGCATCCCACAAAACCTCGCACGTGTTTTTACTCGACTAGCCTGCGGGATGCATCCTCTCGCACGTGTTTTTACTCGACTAGCCTGCGGGATGCATCCTCTCGCACGTGTTTTTACTCGACTAGCCTGCGGGATGCATCCTCTCGCACGTGTTTTTGCTCGACTAGCCTGCGGGATGCATCCTCTCGCACGTGTTTTTGCTCGACTAGCCTGCGGGACGCATCCTCTTGCACGTGTTTTTACTCGACTAGCCTGCGGGATGCATCCTCTCGCACGTATTTTTACTCGACTAGCCTGCGGGAAGCATCCTCTTGCACGTGTTTTTACTCGACTACCCTGCGGGATGCATCCTCTCGCACGTGTTTTTGCTCGACTAGCCATGCGCATCCCAAAAAACCTGCGCATGCGCATCCCACAAAACCTGCGCATGCGCATCCCACAAAACCTCGCACGTGTTTTTACTCGACTAGCCTGCGGGATGCATCCTCTCGCACGTGTTTTTACTCGACTAGCCTGCGGGATGCATCCTCTCGCACGTGTTTTTGCTCGACTAGCCTGCGGGATGCATCCTCTCGCACGTGTTTTTACTCGACTACCCTGCGGGATGCATCCTCTCGCACGTGTTTTTACTCGACTAGCCTGCGGGATGCATCCTCTCGCACGTGTTTTTACTCGACTAGCCTGCGGGATGCATCCTCTCGCACGTGTTTTTGCTCGACTAGCCTGCGGGAAGCATCCTCTTGCACGTGTTTTTACTCGACTACCCTGCGGGATGCATCCTCTCGCACGTGTTTTTGCTCGACTAGACATGCGCATCCCAAAAAACCTGCGCATGCGCATCCCACAAAACCTGCGCATGCGCATCCCACAAAACCTCGCACGTGTTTTTACTCGACTAGCCTGCGGGATGCATCTTCTCGCACGTGTTTTTACTCGACTAGCCTGCGGGATGCATCCTCTCGCACGTGTTTTTACTCGACTAGCCTGCGGGATGCATCCTCTCGCACGTGTTTTTACTCGACTACCCTGCGGGATGCATCCTCTCGCACGTGTTTTTGCTCGACTAGCCATGCGCATCCCAAAAAACCTGCGCATGCGCATCCCACAAAACCTGCGCATGCGCATCCCACAAAACCTCGCACGTGTTTTTACTCGACTAGCCTGCGGGATGCATCTTCTCGCACGTGTTTTTACTCGACTAGCCTGCGGGATGCATCCTCTCGCACGTGTTTTTGCTCGACTAGCCTGCGGGATGCATCCTCTCGCACGTGTTTTTACTCGACTACCCTGCGGGATGCATCCTCTCGCACGTGTTTTTGCTCGACTAGCCATGCGCATCCCAAAAAACCTGCGCATGCGCATCCCAAAAAACCTGCGCATGCGCATCCCACAAAACCTGCGCATGCGCATCCCACAAAACCTCGCACGTGTTTTTACTCGACTAGCCTGCGGGATGCATCTTCTCGCACGTGTTTTTACTCGACTAGCCTGCGGGATGCATCCTCTCGCACGTGTTTTTGCTCGACTAGCCTGCGGGATGCATCCTCTCGCACGTGTTTTTGCTCGACTAGCCTGCGGGACGCATCCTCTCGCACGTGTTTTTACTCGACTAGCCTGCGGGATGCATCCTCTCGCACGTGTTTTTGCTCGACTAGCCTGCGGGACGCATCCTCTCGCACGTGTTTTTACTCGACTAGCCTGCGGGATGCATCCTCTCGCACGTGTTTTTGCTCGACTAGCCATGCGCATCCCAAAAAACCTGCGCATGCGCATCCCACAAAACCTGCGCATGCGCATCCCACAAAACCTCGCACGTGTTTTTACTCGACTAGCCTGCGGGATGCATCCTCTCGCACGTGTTTTTACTCGACTAGCCTGCGGGATGCATCCTCTCGCACGTGTTTTTACTCGACTAGCCTGCGGGATGCATCCTCTCGCACGTGTTTTTGCTCGACTAGCCTGCGGGATGCATCCTCTCGCACGTGTTTTTGCTCGACTAGCCTGCGGGATGCATCCTCTCGCACGTGTTTTTGCTCGACTAGCCTGCGGGACGCATCCTCTCGCACGTGTTTTTGCTCGACTAGCCTGCGGGACGCATCCTCTCGCACGTGTTTTTACTCGACTAGCCTGCGGGATGCATCCTCTCGCACGTATTTTTACTCGACTAGCCTGCGGGAAGCATCCTCTTGCACGTGTTTTTACTCGACTAGCCTGCGGGATGCATCCTCTCGCACGTGTTTTTACTCGACTACCCTGCGGGATGCATCCTCTCGCACGTGTTTTTGCTCGACTAGCCATGCGCATCCCAAAAAACCTGCGCATGCGCATCCCACAAAACCTGCGCATGCGCATCCCACAAAACCTCGCACGTGTTTTTACTCGACTAGCCTGCGGGATGCATCCTCTCGCACGTGTTTTTACTCGACTAGCCTGCGGGATGCATCCTCTCGCACGTGTTTTTACTCGACTAGCCTGCGGGATGCATCCTCTCGCACGTGTTTTTGCTCGACTAGCCTGCGGGATGCATCCTCTCGCACGTGTTTTTGCTCGACTAGCCTGCGGGACGCATCCTCTTGCACGTGTTTTTACTCGACTAGCCTGCGGGATGCATCCTCTCGCACGTATTTTTACTCGACTAGCCTGCGGGAAGCATCCTCTTGCACGTGTTTTTACTCGACTACCCTGCGGGATGCATCCTCTCGCACGTGTTTTTGCTCGACTAGCCATGCGCATCCCAAAAAACCTGCGCATGCGCATCCCACAAAACCTGCGCATGCGCATCCCACAAAACCTCGCACGTGTTTTTACTCGACTAGCCTGCGGGATGCATCCTCTCGCACGTGTTTTTACTCGACTAGCCTGCGGGATGCATCCTCTCGCACGTGTTTTTGCTCGACTAGCCTGCGGGACGCATCCTCTCGCACGTGTTTTTACTCGACTAGCCTGCGGGATGCATCCTCTCGCACGTGTTTTTGCTCGACTAGCCATGCGCATCCCAAAAAACCTGCGCATGCGCATCCCACAAAACCTGCGCATGCGCATCCCACAAAACCTCGCACGTGTTTTTACTCGACTAGCCTGCGGGATGCATCCTCTCGCACGTGTTTTTACTCGACTAGCCTGCGGGATGCATCCTCTCGCACGTGTTTTTACTCGACTACCCTGCGGGATGCATCCTCTCGCACGTGTTTTTGCTCGACTAGCCATGCGCATCCCAAAAAACCTGCGCATGCGCATCCCACAAAACCTGCGCATGCGCATCCCACAAAACCTCGCACGTGTTTTTACTCGACTAGCCTGCGGGATGCATCCTCTCGCACGTGTTTTTACTCGACTAGCCTGCGGGATGCATCCTCTCGCACGTGTTTTTACTCGACTAGCCTGCGGGATGCATCCTCTCGCACGTGTTTTTGCTCGACTAGCCTGCGGGATGCATCCTCTCGCACGTGTTTTTGCTCGACTAGCCTGCGGGACGCATCCTCTTGCACGTGTTTTTACTCGACTAGCCTGCGGGATGCATCCTCTCGCACGTATTTTTACTCGACTAGCCTGCGGGAAGCATCCTCTTGCACGTGTTTTTACTCGACTACCCTGCGGGATGCATCCTCTCGCACGTGTTTTTGCTCGACTAGCCATGCGCATCCCAAAAAACCTGCGCATGCGCATCCCACAAAACCTGCGCATGCGCATCCCACAAAACCTCGCACGTGTTTTTACTCGACTAGCCTGCGGGATGCATCCTCTCGCACGTGTTTTTACTCGACTAGCCTGCGGGATGCATCCTCTCGCACGTGTTTTTGCTCGACTAGCCTGCGGGATGCATCCTCTCGCACGTGTTTTTACTCGACTACCCTGCGGGATGCATCCTCTCGCACGTGTTTTTACTCGACTAGCCTGCGGGATGCATCCTCTTGCACGTGTTTTTACTCGACTACCCTGCGGGATGCATCCTCTCGCACGTGTTTTTGCTCGACTAGCCATGCGCATCCCAAAAAACCTGCGCATGCGCATCCCACAAAACCTGCGCATGCGCATCCCACAAAACCTCGCACGTGTTTTTACTCGACTAGCCTGCGGGATGCATCTTCTCGCACGTGTTTTTACTCGACTAGCCTGCGGGATGCATCCTCTCGCACGTGTTTTTACTCGACTAGCCTGCGGGATGCATCCTCTCGCACGTGTTTTTACTCGACTACCCTGCGGGATGCATCCTCTCGCACGTGTTTTTGCTCGACTAGCCATGCGCATCCCAAAAAACCTGCGCATGCGCATCCCACAAAACCTGCGCATGCGCATCCCACAAAACCTCGCACGTGTTTTTACTCGACTAGCCTGCGGGATGCATCCTCTCGCACGTGTTTTTACTCGACTAGCCTGCGGGATGCATCCTCTCGCACGTGTTTTTGCTCGACTAGCCTGCGGGATGCATCCTCTCGCACGTGTTTTTACTCGACTACCCTGCGGGATGCATCCTCTCGCACGTGTTTTTGCTCGACTAGCCATGCGCATCCCAAAAAACCTGCGCATGCGCATCCCAAAAAACCTGCGCATGCGCATCCCAAAAAACCTGCGCATGCGCATCCCACAAAACCTGCGCATGCGCATCCCACAAAACCTCGCACGTGTTTTTACTCGACTAGCCTGCGGGATGCATCTTCTCGCACGTGTTTTTACTCGACTAGCCTGCGGGATGCATCCTCTCGCACGTGTTTTTACTCGACTGGCCTGCGGGATGCATCCTCTCGCACGTGTTTTTGCTCGACTAGCCTGCGGGATGCATCATCTCGCACGTGTTTTTGCTCGACTAGGCATGCGCATCCCAAAAAACCTGCGCATGCGCATCCCAAAAAACCTGCGCATGCGCATCACACAAAACCTGCGCATGCGCATCCCAAAAAACCTGCGCATGCGCATCCCACAAAACCTGCGCATGCGCATCCCACAAAACCTGCGCATGCGCATCCCACAAAACCTGCGCATACGCATCCCACAAAACCTGCGCATGCGCATCCCACAAAACCTGCTCATGCGCATCCCACAAAACCTGCTCATGCGCATCCCACAAAACCTGCGCATGCGCATCCCACAAAACCTCGCACGTGTTTTTACTCGACTACCCTGCGGGATGCATCCTCTCGCACGTGTTTTTGCTCGACTAGCCATGCGCATCCCATAAAACCTGCGCATGCGCATCCCACAAAACCTGCGCATGCGCATCCCACAAAACCTCGCACGTGTTTTTACTCGACTAGCCTGCGGTATGCATCCTCTCGCACGTGTTTTCACTCGTCTAGCCTGCAGGATGCATCCTCTCGCACGTGTTTTTGCTCGACTAGGCATGCGCATCCCAAAAAACCTGCGCATGCGCATCCCAAAAAACCTGCGCATGCGCATCACACAAAACCTGCGCATGCGCATCCCAAAAAACCTGCGCATGCGCATCCCACAAAACCTGCGCATGCGCATCCCACAAAACCTGCGCATGCGCATCCCACAAAACCTGCGCATACGCATCCCACAAAACCTGCGCATGCGCATCCCACAAAACCTGCTCATGCGCATCCCACAAAACCTGCTCATGCGCATCCCACAAAACCTGCGCATGCGCATCCCACAAAACCTCGCACGTGTTTTTACTCGACTAGCCTGCGGGATGCATCTTCTCGCACGTGTTTTTACTCGACTAGCCTGCGGGATGCATCCTCTCGCACGTGTTTTTACTCGACTGGCCTGCGGGATGCATCCTCTCGCACGTGTTTTTGCTCGACTAGCCTGCGGGATGCATCATCTCGCACGTGTTTTTGCTCGACTAGGCATGCGCATCCCAAAAAACCTGCGCATGCGCATCCCAAAAAACCTGCGCATGCGCATCACACAAAACCTGCGCATGCGCATCCCAAAAAACCTGCGCATGCGCATCCCACAAAACCTGCGCATGCGCATCCCACAAAACCTGCGCATGCGCATCCCACAAAACCTGCGCATACGCATCCCACAAAACCTGCGCATGCGCATCCCACAAAACCTGCTCATGCGCATCCCACAAAACCTGCTCATGCGCATCCCACAAAACCTGCGCATGCGCATCCCACAAAACCTCGCACGTGTTTTTACTCGACTACCCTGCGGGATGCATCCTCTCGCACGTGTTTTTGCTCGACTAGCCATGCGCATCCCATAAAACCTGCGCATGCGCATCCCACAAAACCTGCGCATGCGCATCCCACAAAACCTCGCACGTGTTTTTACTCGACTAGCCTGCGGTATGCATCCTCTCGCACGTGTTTTCACTCGTCTAGCCTGCAGGATGCATCCTCTCGCACGTGTTTTTACTCGACTAGCCTGCGGGATGCATCCTCTCGCACGTGTTTTTGCTCGACTAGCCATGCGCATCCCAAAAAACCTGCGCATGCGCATCCCAAAAAACCTGCGCATGCGCATCCCACAAAACCTGCGCATGCGCATCCCACAAAACCTCGCACGTGTTTTTACTCGGCTAGCCTGCGAAATGCATCCTCTCGCACGTGTTTTTGCTCGACTAGCCATGCGCATCCCAAAAAACCTGCGCATGCGCATCCCACAAAACCTCGCACGTGTTTTTACTCGACTAGCCTGCGGGATGCATCCTCTCGCACGTGTTTTTACTCGACTAGCCTGCGGGATGCATCCTCTCGCACGTGTTTTTACTCGACTAGCCTGCGGGATGCATCCTCTCGCACGTGTTTTTGCTCGACTAGCCTGCGGGATGCATCCTCTCGCACGTGTTTTTGCTCGACTAGCCTGCGGGACGCATCCTCTCGCACGTGTTTTTACTCGACTAGCATGCGGGATGCATCCTCTCGCACGTATTTTTACTCGACTAGCCTGCGGGAAGCATCCTCTTGCACGTGTTTTCACTCGACTACCCTGCGGGATGCATCCTCTCGCACGTGTTTTTGCTCGACTAGCCATGCGCATCCCAAAAAACCTGCGCATGCGCATCCCACAAAACCTGCGCATGCGCATCCCACAAAACCTCGCACGTGTTTTTACTCGACTAGCCTGCGGGATGCATCTTCTCGCACGTGTTTTTACTCGACTAGCCTGCGGGATGCATCCTCTCGCACGTGTTTTTACTCGACTAGCCTGCGGGATGCATCCTCTCGCACGTGTTTTTACTCGACTAGCCTGCGGGATGCATCCTCTCGCACGTGTTTTTGCTCGACTAGCCTGCGGGATGCATCCTCTCGCACGTGTTTTTACTCGACTAGCCTGCGGGATGCATCCTCTCGCACGTGTTTTTACTCGACTACCCTGCGGGATGCATCCTCTCGCACGTGTTTTTGCTCGACTAGCCATGCGCATCCCAAAAAACCTGCGCATGCGCATCCCACAAAACCTGCGCATGCGAATCCCACAAAACCTCGCACGTGTTTTTACTCGACTAGCCTGCGGGATGCATCCTCTCGCACGTGTTTTTACTCGACTAGCCTGCGGGATGCATCCTCTCGCACGTGTTTTTGCTCGACTAGCCTGCGGGATGCATCCTCTCGCACGTGTTTTTACTCGACTACCCTGCGGGATGCATCCTCTCGCACGTGTTTTTGCTCGACTAGCCATGCGCATCCCAAAAAACCTGCGCATGCGCATCCCAAAAAACCTGCGCATGCGCATCCCACAAAACCTGCGCATGCGCATCCCACAAAACCTCGCACGTGTTTTTACTCGACTAGCCTGCGGGATGCATCTTCTCGCACGTGTTTTTACTCGACTAGCCTGCGGGATGCATCCTCTCGCACGTGTTTTTACTCGACTGGCCTGCGGGATGCATCCTCTCGCACGTGTTTTTGCTCGGCTAGCCTGCGGGATGCATCATCTCGCACGTGTTTTTGCTCGACTAGGCATGCGCATCCCAAAAAACCTGCGCATGCGCATCCCAAAAAACCTGCGCATGCGCATCCCACAAAACCTGCGCATGCGCATCCCACAAAACCTGCGCATGCGCATCCCACAAAACCTCGCGCGTGTTTTTGCTCGACTAGCCATGCGCATCCCAAAAAACCTGCGCATGCGCATCCCAAAAAACCTGCGCATGCGCATCCCACAAAACCTGCGCATGCGCATCCCACAAAACCTGCGCATACGCATCCCACAAAACCTGCGCATGCGCATCCCACAAAACCTGCTCATGCGCATCCCACAAAACCTGCGCATGCGCATCCCACAAAACCTCGCACGTGTTTTTACTCGACTACCCTGCGGGATGCATCCTCTCGCACGTGTTTTTGCTCGACTAGCCATGCGCATCCCACAAAACCTGCGCATGCGCATCCCACAAAACCTCGCACGTGTTTTTACTCGACTAGCCTGCGGTATGCATCCTCTCGCACGTGTTTTCACTCGTCTAGCCTGCAGGATGCATCCTCTCGCACGTGTTTTTACTCGACTAGCCTGCGGGATGCATCCTCTCGCACGTGTTTTTGCTCGACTAGCCATGCGCATCCCAAAAAACCTGCGCATGCGCATCCCAAAAAACCTGCGCATGCGCATCCCACAAAACCTGCGCATGCGCATCCCACAAAACCTGCGCATGCGCATCCCACAAAACCTCGCACGTGTTTTTACTCGACTAGCCTGCGGGATGCATCTTCTCGCACGTGTTTTTACTCGACTAGCCTGCGGGATGCATCCTCTCGCACGTGTTTTTACTCGACTAGCCTGCGGGATGCATCCTCTCGCACGTGTTTTTACTCGACTAGCCTGCGGGATGCATCCTCACGCACGTGTTTTTGCTCGACTAGTCATGCGCATCCCAAAGAACCTGCGCATGCGCATCCCAAAAAACCTGCGCATGCGCATCCCACAAAACCTCGCACGTGTTTTTACTCGGCTAGCCTGCGTAATGCATCCTCTCGCACGTGTTTTTACTCGACTAGCCTGCGGGATGCATCCTCTCGCACGTGTTTTTACTCGACTGGCCTGCGGGATGCATCCTCTCGCACGTGTTTTTGCTCGACTAGCCTGCGGGATGCATCCTCTCGCACGTGTTTTTGCTCGACTAGGCATGCGCATCCCAAAAAACCTGCGCATGCGCATCCCAAAAAACCTGCGCATGCGCATCCCACAAAACCTGCGCATGCGCATCCCAAAAAACCTGCGCATGCGCATCCCACAAAACCTCGCACGTGTTTTTACTCGACTAGCCTGCGGGATGCATCTTCTCGCACGTGTTTTTACTCGACTAGCCTGCGGGATGCATCCTCTCGCTCGTGTTTTTACTCGACTAGCCTGCGGGATGCATCCTCTCGCACGTGTTTTTACTCGACTACCCTGCGGGATGCATCCTCTCGCACGTGTTTTTGCTCGACTAGCCATGCGCATCCCAAAAAACCTGCGCATGCGCATCCCACAAAACCTGCGCATGCGCATCCCACAAAACCTCGCACGTGTTTTTACTCGACTAGCCTGCGGGATGCATCCTCTCGCACGTGTTTTTACTCGACTAGCCTGCGGGATGCATCCTCTCGCACGTGTTTTTACTCGACTAGCCTGCGGGATGCATCCTCTCGCACGTGTTTTTGCTCGACTAGCCTGCGGGATGCATCCTCTCGCACGTGTTTTTGCTCGACTAGCCTGCGGGACGCATCCTCTCGCACGTGTTTTTACTCGACTAGCCTGCGGGATGCATCCTCTCGCACGTATTTTTACTCGACTAGCCTGCGGGAAGCATCCTCTTGCACGTGTTTTCACTCGACTACCCTGCGGGATGCATCCTCTCGCACGTGTTTTTGCTCGACTAGCCATGCGCATCCCAAAAACCTGCGCATGCGCATCCCACAAAACCTGCGCATGCGCATCCCACAAAACCTCGCACGTGTTTTTACTCGACTAGCCTGCGGGATGCATCCTCTCGCACGTGTTTTTACTCGACTAGCCTGCGGGATGCATCCTCTCGCACGTGTTTTTGCTCGACTAGCCTGCGGGATGCATCCTCTCGCACGTGTTTTTACTCGACTACCCTGCGGGAAGCATCCTCTCGCACGTGTTTTTGCTCGACTAGCCTGCGGGATGCATCCTCTCGCACGTGTTTTTACTCGACTACCCTGCGGGATGCATCCTCTCGCACGTGTTTTTGCTCGACTAGCCATGCGCATCCCATAAAACCTGCGCATGCGCATCCCACAAAACCTGCGCATGCGCATCCCACAAAACCTCGCACGTGTTTTTACTCGACTAGCCTGCGGTATGCATCCTCTCGCACGTGTTTTCACTCGTCTAGCCTGCAGGATGCATCCTCTCGCACGTGTTTTTACTCGACTAGCCTGCGGGATGCATCCTCTCGCACGTGTTTTTGCTCGACTAGCCATGCGCATCCCAAAAAACCTGCGCATGCGCATCCCAAAAAACCTGCGCATGCGCATCCCAAAAAACCTGCGCATGCGCATCCCACAAAACCTGCGCATGCGCATCCCACAAAACCTCGCACGTGTTTTTACTCGACTAGCCTGCGGGATGCATCCTCTCGCACGTGTTTTTACTCGACTAGCCAGCGGGATGCATCCTCTCGCACGTGTTTTTACTCGACTAGCCTGCGGGATGCATCCTCTCGCACGTGTTTTTGCTCGACTAGCCTGCGGGATGCATCCTCTCGCACGTGTTTTTGCTCGACTAGCCTGCGGGACGCATCCTCTCGCACGTGTTTTTACTCGACTAGCCTGCGGGATGCATCCTCTCGCACGTATTTTTACTCGACTAGCCTGCGGGAAGCATCCTCTTGCACGTGTTTTCACTCGACTACCCTGCGGGATGCATCCTCTCGCACGTGTTTTTGCTCGACTAGCCATGCGCATCCCAAAAAACCTGCGCATGCGCATCCCACAAAACCTGCGCATGCGCATCCCACAAAACCTCGCACGTGTTTTTACTCGACTAGCCTGCGGGATGCATCCTCTCGCACGTGTTTTTACTCGACTAGCCTGCGGGATGCATCCTCTCGCACGTGTTTTTGCTCGACTAGCCTGCGGGATGCATCCTCTCGCACGTGTTTTTACTCGACTACCCTGCGGGAAGCATCCTCTCGCACGTGTTTTTGCTCGACTAGCCTGCGGGATGCATCCTCTCGCACGTGTTTTTGCTCGACTAGCCTGCGGGATGCATCCTCTCGCACGTGTTTTTACTCGTCTAGCCTGCAGGATGCATCCTCTCGCACGTGTTTTTACTCGACTAGCCTGCGGGATGCATCCTCTCGCACGTGTTTTTGCTCGACTAGCCATGCGCATCCCATAAAACCTGCGCATGCGCATCCCAAAAAACCTGCGCATCCCACAAAACCTGCGCATGCGCATCCCACAAAACCTCGCACGTGTTTTTACTCGACTAGCCTGCGGGATGCATCTTCTCGCACGTGTTTTTACTCGACTAGCCTGCGGGATGCATCCTCTCGCACGTATTTTTACTCGACTAGCCTGCGGGAAGCATCCTCTTGCACGTGTTTTTACTCGACTACCCTGCGGGATGCATCCTCTCGCACGTGTTTTTGCTCGACTAGCCATGCGCATCCCAAAAAACCTGCGCATGCGCATCCCACAAAACCTGCGCATGCGCATCCCACAAAACCTCGCACGTGTTTTTACTCGACTAGCCTGCGGGATGCATCCTCTCGCACGTGTTTTTACTCGACTAGCCTGCGGGATGCATCCTCTCGCACGTGTTTTTGCTCGACTAGCCTGCGGGATGCATCCTCTCGCACGTGTTTTTACTCGACTACCCTGCGGGATGCATCCTCTCGCACATGTTTTTACTCGACTAGCCTGCGGGATGCATCCTCTCGCACGTGTTTTTGCTCGACTAGCCTGCGGGATGCATCCTCTCGCACGTGTTTTTGCTCGACTAGCCTGCGGGATGCATCCTCTCGCACGTGTTTTTATTCGACTACCCTGCGGGATGCATCCTCTCGCACGTGTTTTTGCTCGACTAGCCATGCGCATCCCATAAAACCTGCGCATGCGCATCCCACAAAACCTGCGCATGCGCATCCCACAAAACCTCGCACGTGTTTTTACTCGACTAGCCTGCGGTATGCATCCTCTCGCACGTGTTTTAACTCGACTAGCCTGCGGGATGCATCCTCTCGCACGTTTTTACTCGACTAGCCTGCGGGATGCATCCTCTCGCACGTGTTTTTACTCGTCTAGCCTGCAGGATGCATCCTCTCGCACGTGTTTTTACTCGACTAGCCTGCGGGATGCATCCTCTCGCACGTGTTTTTGCTCGACTAGCCATGCGCATCCCAAAAAACCTGCGCATGCGCATCCCAAAAAACCTGCGCATGCGCATCCCACAAAACCTGCGCATGCGCATCCCACAAAACCTGCGCATGCGCATCCCACAAAACCTCGCACGTGTTTTTACTCGACTAGCCTGCGGGATGCATCTTCTCGCACGTGTTTTTACTCGACTAGCCTGCGGGATGCATCCTCTCGCACGTGTTTTTACTCGACTAGCCTGCGGGATGCATCCTCTCGCACGTGTTTTTACTCGACTAGCCTGCGGGATGCATCCTCTCGCACGTGTTTTTGCTCGACTAGTCATGCGCATCCCAAAGAACCTGCGCATGCGCATCCCACAAAACCTGCGCATGCGCATCCCACAAAACCTCGCACGTGTTTTTACTCGACTAGCCTGCGGGATGCATCCTCTCGCACGTGTTTTTACTCGACTAGCCTGCGGGATGCATCCTCTCGCACGTGTTTTTGCTCGACTAGCCTGCGGGATGCATCCTCTCGCACGTGTTTTTACTCGACTACCCTGCGGGAAGCATCCTCTCGCACGTGTTTTTGCTCGACTAGCCTGCGGGATGCATCCTCTCGCACGTGTTTTTACTCGACTACCCTGCGGGATGCATCCTCTCGCACGTGTTTTTGCTCGACTAGCCATGCGCATCCCATAAAACCTGCGCATGCGCATCCCACAAAACCTGCGCATGCGCATCCCACAAAACCTCGCACGTGTTTTTACTCGACTAGCCTGCGGTATGCATCCTCTCGCACGTGTTTTCACTCGTCTAGCCTGCAGGATGCATCCTCTCGCACGTGTTTTTACTCGACTAGCCTGCGGGATGCATCCTCTCGCACGTGTTTTTGCTCGACTAGCCATGCGCATCCCAAAAAACCTGCGCATGCGCATCCCAAAAAACCTGCGCATGCGCATCCCACAAAACCTGCGCATGCGCATCCCACAAAACCTGCGCATGCGCATCCCACAAAACCTCGCACGTGTTTTTACTCGACTAGCCTGCGGGATGCATCTTCTCGCACGTGTTTTTACTCGACTAGCCTGCGGGATGCATCCTCTCGCACGTGTTTTTACTCGACTAGCCTGCGGGATGCATCCTCTCGCACGTGTTTTTACTCGACTACCCTGCGGGATGCATCCTCTCGCACGTGTTTTTGCTCGACTAGCCATGCGCATCCCAAAAAACCTGCGCATGCGCATCCCACAAAACCTGCGCATGCGCATCCCACAAAACCTCGCACGTGTTTTTACTCGACTAGCCTGCGGGATGCATCCTCTCGCACGTGTTTTTACTCGACTAGCCTGCGGGATGCATCCTCTCGCACGTGTTTTTACTCGACTAGCCTGCGGGATGCATCCTCTCGCACGTGTTTTTGCTCGACTAGCCTGCGGGATGCATCCTCTCGCACGTGTTTTTGCTCGACTAGCCTGCGGGACGCATCCTCTCGCACGTGTTTTTACTCGACTAGCCTGCGGGATGCATCCTCTCGCACGTATTTTTACTCGACTAGCCTGCGGGAAGCATCCTCTTGCACGTGTTTTCACTCGACTACCCTGCGGGATGCATCCTCTCGCACGTGTTTTTGCTCGACTAGCCATGCGCATCCCAAAAAACCTGCGCATGCGCATCCCACAAAACCTGCGCATGCGCATCCCACAAAACCTCGCACGTGTTTTTACTCGACTAGCCTGCGGGATGCATCCTCTCGCACGTGTTTTTACTCGACTAGCCTGCGGGATGCATCCTCTCGCACGTGTTTTTGCTCGACTAGCCTGCGGGATGCATCCTCTCGCACGTGTTTTTACTCGACTACCCTGCGGGAAGCATCCTCTCGCACGTGTTTTTGCTCGACTAGCCTGCGGGATGCATCCTCTCGCACGTGTTTTTGCTCGACTAGCCTGCGGGATGCATCCTCTCGCACGTGTTTTTACTCGTCTAGCCTGCAGGATGCATCCTCTCGCACGTGTTTTTACTCGACTAGCCTGCGGGATGCATCCTCTCGCACGTGTTTTTGCTCGACTAGCCATGCGCATCCCATAAAACCTGCGCATGCGCATCCCAAAAAACCTGCGCATCCCACAAAACCTGCGCATGCGCATCCCACAAAACCTCGCACGTGTTTTTACTCGACTAGCCTGCGGGATGCATCTTCTCGCACGTGTTTTTACTCGACTAGCCTGCGGGATGCATCCTCTCGCACGTGTTTTTACTCGACTAGCCTGCGGGATGCATCCTCTCGCACGTGTTTTTACTCGACTAGCCTGCGGGATGCATCCTCTCGCACGTGTTTTTGCTCGACTAGTCATGCGCATCCCAAAAAACCTGCGCATGCGCATCCCACAAAACCTCGCACGTGTTTTTACTCGACTAGCCTGCGGGATGCATCTTCTCGCACGTGTTTTTACTCGACTAGCCTGCGGGATGCATCCTCTCGCACGTGTTTTTGCTCGACTAGCCTGCGGGACGCATCCTCTCGCACGTGTTTTTACTCGACTAGCCTGCGGGATGCATCCTCTCGCACGTATTTTTACTCGACTAGCCTGCGGGAAGCATCCTCTTGCACGTGTTTTTACTCGACTACCCTGCGGGATGCATCCTCTCGCACGTGTTTTTACTCGACTAGCCTGCGGGATGCATCCTCTCGCACGTGTTTTTGCTCGACTAGCCTGCGGGATGCATCCTCTCGCACGTGTTTTTACTCGACTACCCTGCGGGATGCATCCTCTCGCACATGTTTTTACTCGACTAGCCTGCGGGATGCATCCTCTCGCACGTGTTTTTGCTCGACTAGCCTGCGGGATGCATCCTCTCGCACGTGTTTTTGCTCGACTAGCCTGCGGGATGCATCCTCTCGCACGTGTTTTTATTCGACTACCCTGCGGGATGCATCCTCTCGCACGTGTTTTTGCTCGACTAGCCATGCGCATCCCATAAAACCTGCGCATGCGCATCCCACAAAACCTGCGCATGCGCATCCCACAAAACCTCGCACGTGTTTTTACTCGACTAGCCTGCGGTATGCATCCTCTCGCACGTGTTTTAACTCGACTAGCCTGCGGGATGCATCCTCTCGCACGTTTTTACTCGACTAGCCTGCGGGATGCATCCTCTCGCACGTGTTTTTACTCGTCTAGCCTGCAGGATGCATCCTCTCGCACGTGTTTTTACTCGACTAGCCTGCGGGATGCATCCTCTCGCACGTGTTTTTGCTCGACTAGCCATGCGCATCCCAAAAAACCTGCGCATGCGCATCCCAAAAAACCTGCGCATGCGCATCCCACAAAACCTGCGCATGCGCATCCCACAAAACCTGCGCATGCGCATCCCACAAAACCTCGCACGTGTTTTTACTCGACTAGCCTGCGGGATGCATCTTCTCGCACGTGTTTTTACTCGACTAGCCTGCGGGATGCATCCTCTCGCACGTGTTTTTACTCGACTAGCCTGCGGGATGCATCCTCTCGCCCGTGTTTTTACTCGACTAGCCTGCGGGATGCATCCTCTCGCACGTGTTTTTGCTCGACTAGTCATGCGCATCCCAAAGAACCTGCGCATGCGCATCCCAAAAAACCTGCGCATGCGCATCCCACAAAACCTCGCACGTGTTTTTACTCGGCTAGCCTGCGTAATGCATCCTCTCGCACGTGTTTTTACTCGACTAGCCTGCGGGATGCATCCTCTCGCACGTGTTTTTACTCGACTGGCCTGCGGGATGCATCCTCTCGCACGTGTTTTTGCTCGACTAGCCTGCGGGATGCATCCTCTCGCACGTGTTTTTGCTCGACTAGGCATGCGCATCCCAAAAAACCTGCGCATGCGCATCCCAAAAAACCTGCGCATGCGCATCCCACAAAACCTGCGCATGCGCATCCCAAAAAACCTGCATATGCGCATCCCACAAAACCTGCGCATGCGCATCCCACAAAACCTCGCACGTGTTTTTACTCGACTAGCCTGCGGGATGCATCTTCTCGCACGTGTTTTTACTCGACTAGCCTGCGGGATGCATCCTCTCGCACGTGTTTTTACTCGACTAGACTGCGGGATGCATCCTCTCGCACGTGTTTTTACTCGACTACCCTGCGGGATGCATCCTCTCGCACGTGTTTTTACTCGACTAGCCTGCGGGATGCATCCTCTCGCACGTGTTTTTGCTCGACTAGCCTGCGGGATGCATCCTCTCGCACGTGTTTTTGCTCGACTAGCCATGCGCATCCCAAAAAACCTGCGCATGCGCATCCCACAAAACCTGCACATGCGCATCCCACAAAACCTCGCACGTGTTTTTACTCGACTACCCTGCGGGATGCATCCTCTCGCACGTGTTTTCGCTCGACTAGCCATGCGCATCCCATAAAACCTGCGCATGGGCATCCCACAAAACCTGCGCATGCGCATCCCACAAAACCTCGCACGTGTTTTTACTCGACTAGCCTGCGGTATGCATCCTCTCGCACGTGTTTTAACTCGACTAGCCTGCGGGATGCATCCTCTCGCACGTTTTTACTCGACTAGCCTGCGCGATGCATCCTCTCGCACGTGTTTTTACTCGTCTAGCCTGCGGGATGCATCCTCTCGCACGTGTTTTTGCTCGACTAGCCATGCGCATCCCAAAAAACCTGCGCATGCGCATCCCAAAAAACCTGCGCATGCGCATCCCACAAAACCTGCGCATGCGCATCCCACAAAACCTCGCACGTGTTTTTACTCGACTAGCCTGCGGGATGCATCTTCTCGCACGTGTTTTTACTCGACTAGCCTGCGGGATGCATCCTCTCGCACGTGTTTTTACTCGACTAGACTGCGGGATGCATCCTCTCGCACGTGTTTTTACTCGACTAGCCTGCGGGATGCATCCTCTCGCACGTGTTTTTGCTCGACTAGTCATGCGCATCCCAAAGAACCTGCGCATGCGCATCCCAAAAAACCTGCGCATGCGCATCCCACAAAACCTCGCACGTGTTTTTACTCGGCTAGCCTGCGGAATGCATCCTCTCGCACGTGTTTTTACTCGACTAGCCTGCGGGATGCATCCTCTCGCACGTGTTTTTACTCGACTGGCCTGCGGGATGCATCCTCTCGCACGTGTTTTTACTCGACTAGCCTGCGGGATGCATCCTCTCGCACGTGTTTTTGCTCGACTAGCCTGCGGGATGCATCCTCTCGCACGTGTTTTTGCTCGACTAGCCATGCGCATCCCAAAAAACCTGCGCATGCGCATCCCACAAAACCTGCGCATGCGCATCCCACAAAACCTGCTCATGCGCATCCCACAAAACCTGCGCATGCGCATCCCACAAAACCTCGCACGTGTTTTTACTCGACTACCCTGCGGGATGCATCCTCTCGCACGTGTTTTTGCTCGACTAGCCATGCGCATCCCATAAAACCTGCGCATGCGCATCCCACAAAACCTGCGCATGCGCATCCCACAAAACCTCGCACGTGTTTTTACTCGACTAGCCTGCGGTATGCATCCTCTCGCACGTGTTTTAACTCGACTAGCCTGCGGGATGCATCCTCTCGCACGTTTTTACTGGACTAGCCTGCGGGATGCATCCTCTCGCACGTGTTTTTACTCGTCTAGCCTGCGGGATGCATCCTCTCGCACGTGTTTTTGCTCGACTAGCCATGCGCATCCCAAAAAACCTGCGCATGCGCATCCCAAAAAACCTGCGCATGCGCATCCCACAAAACCTGCGCATGCGCATCCCACAAAACCTCGCACGTGTTTTTACTCGACTAGCCTGCGGGATGCATCTTCTCGCACGTGTTTTTACTCGACTAGCCTGCGGGATGCATCCTCTCGCACGTGTTTTTACTCGACTGGCCTGCGGGATGCATCCTCTCGCACGTGTTTTTGCTCGACTAGCCTGCGGGATGCATCCTCTCGCACGTGTTTTTGCTCGACTAGGCATGCGCATCCCAAAAAACCTGCGCATGCGCATCCCAAAAAACCTGCGCATGCGCATCCCACAAAACCTGCGCATGCGCATCCCAAAAAACCTGCGCATGCGCATCCCACAAAACCTGCGCATGCGCATCCCACAAAACCTCGCACGTGTTTTTACTCGACTAGCCTGCGGGATGCATCTTCTCGCACGTGTTTTTACTCGACTAGCCTGCGGGATGCATCCTCTCGCACGTGTTTTTACTCGACTAGACTGCGGGATGCATCCTCTCGCACGTGTTTTTACTCGACTAGCCTGCGGGATGCATCCTCTCGCACGTGTTTTTGCTCGACTAGTCATGCGCATCCCAAAGAACCTGCGCATGCGCATCCCAAAAAACCTGCGCATGCGCATCCCACAAAACCTCGCACGTGTTTTAACTCGGCTAGCCTGCGGAATGCATCCTCTCGCACGTGTTTTTACTCGACTAGCCTGCGGGATGCATCCTCTCGCACGTGTTTTTACTCGACTGGCCTGCGGGATGCATCCTCTCGCACGTGTTTTTGCTCGACTAGCCTGCGGGATGCATCCTCTCGCACGTGTTTTTGCTCGACTAGCCTGCGGGATGCATCCTCTCGCACGTGTTTTTGCTCGACTAGGCATGCGCATCCCAAAAAACCTGCGCATGCGCATCCCAAAAAACCTGCGCATGCGCATCCCACAAAACCTGCGCATGCGCATCCCAAAAAACCTGCGCATGCGCATCCCACAAAACCTGCGCATGCGCATCCCACAAAACCTGCGCATGCGCATCCCAAAAAACCTGCGCATGCGCATCCCACAAAACCTGCGCATGCGCATCCCACAAAACCTCGCACGTGTTTTTACTCGACTAGCCTGCGGGATGCATCTTCTCGCACGTGTTTTTACTCGACTAGCCTGCGGGATGCATCCTCTCGCACGTGTTTTTACTCGACTAGCCTGCGGGATGCATCCTCTCCCACGTGTTTTTACTCGACTACCCTGCGGGATGCATCCTCTCGCACGTGTTTTTACTCGACTAGCCTGCGGGATGCATCCTCTCGCACGTGTTTTTACTCGACTAGCCTGCGGGATGCATCCTCTCGCACGTGTTTTTGCTCGACTAGCCTGCGGGATGCATCCTCTCGCACGTGTTTTTGCTCGACTAGGCATGCGCATCCCAAAAAACCTGCGCATGCGCATCCCACAAAACCTGCGCATGCGCATCCCACAAAACCTGCGCATGCGCATCCCACAAAACCTCGCACGTGTTTTTACTCGACTAGCCTGCGGGATGCATCTTCTCGCACGTGTTTTTACTCGACTAGCCTGCGGGATGCATCCTCTCGCACGTGTTTTTACTCGACTAGCCTGCGGGATGCATCCTCTCGCACGTGTTTTTACTCGACTAGCCTGCGGGAAGCATCCTCTTGCACGTGTTTTTACTCGACTACCCTGCGGGATGCATCCTCTCGCACGTGTTTTTGCTCGACTAGCCATGCGCATCCCAAAAAACCTGCGCATACGCATCCCACAAAACCTGCGCATGCGCATTCCACAAAACCTGCTCATGCGCATCCCACAAAACCTGCGCATGCGCATCCCACAAAACCTCGCACGTGTTTTTACTCGACAACCCTGCGGGATGCATCCTCTCGCACGTGTTTTTGCTCGACTAGCCATGCGCATCCCATAAAACCTGCGCATGCGCATCCCACAAAACCTGCGCATGCGCATCCCACAAAACCTCGCACTTGTTTTTACTCGACTAGCCTGCGGTATGCATCCTCTCGCACGTGTTTTTACTCGTCTAGCCTGCAGGATGCATCCTCTCGCACGTGTTTTTACTCGACTAGCCTGCGGGATGCATCCTCTCGCACGTGTTTTTGCTCGACTAGCCATGCGCATCCCAAAAAACCTGCGCATGCGCATCCCAAAAAACCTGCGCATGCGCATCCCAAAAAACCTGCGCATGCGCATCCCACAAAACCTCGCACGTGTTTTTACTCGACTAGCCTGCGGGATGCATCTTCTCGCACGTGTTTTTACTCGACTAGCCTGCGGGATGCATCCTCTCGCACGTGTTTTTACTCGACTAGCCTGCGGGATGCATCCTCTCGCACGTGTTTTTACTCGACTAGCCTGCGGGATGCATCCTCTCGCACGTGTTTTTGCTCGACTAGCCTGCGGGATGCATCCTCTCGCACGTGTTTTTACTCGACTGGCCTGCGGGATGCATCCTCTCGCACGTGTTTTTGCTCGACTAGCCTGCGGGATGCATCCTCTCGCACGTGTTTTTGCTCGACTAGGCATGCGCATTCCAAAAAACCTGCGCATGCGCATCCCAAAAAACCTGCGCATGCGCATCCCACAAAACCTGCGCATGCGCATCCCAAAAAACCTGCGCATGCGCATCCCACAAAACCTGCGCATGCGCATCCCACAAAACCTGCGCATGCGCATCCCACAAAACCTCGCACGTGTTTTTACTCGACTAGCCTGCGGGATGCATCCTCTCGCACGTGTTTTTACTCGACTAGCCTGCGGGATGCATCCTCTCGCACGTGTTTTTGCTCGACTAGCCTGCGGGATGCATTCTCTCGCACGTGTTTTTGCTCGACCAGGCATGCGCATCCCAAAAAACCTGCGCATGCGCATCCCAAAAAACCTGCGCATGCGCATCCCACAAAACCTGCGCATGCGCATCCCACAAAACCTGCGCATGCGCATCCCAAAAAACCTGCGCATGCGCATCCCACAAAACCTCGCACGTGTTTTTACTCGACTAGCCTGCGGTATGCATCCTCTCGCACGTGTTTTTACTCGACTAGCCTGCGGGATGCATCCTCCCGCACGTGTTTTTGCTCGACTAGCCATGCGCATCCCAAAAAACCTGCGCATGCGCATCCCAAAAAACCTGCGCATGCGCATCCCACAAAACCTGCGCATGCGCATCCCACAAAACCTGCGCATGCGCATCCCACAAAACCTCGCACGTGTTTTTACTCGACTAGCCTGCGGGATGCATCTTCTCGCACGTGTTTTTACTCGACTAGCCTGCGGGATGCTTCTTCTCGCACGTGTTTTTACTCGACTAGCCTGCGGGATGCATCCTCTCGCACGTGTTTTTACTCGACTGGCCTGCGGGATGCATCCTCTCGCACGTGTTTTTGCTCGACTAGCCTGCGGGATGCATCCTCTCGCACGTGTTTTTGCTCGACTAGGCATGCGCATCCCACAAAACCTGCGCATGCGCATCCCACAAAACCTGCGCATACGCATCCCACAAAACCTGCGCATGCGCATCCCACAAAACCTGCTCATGCGCATCCCACAAAACCTGCGCATGCGCATCCCACAAAACCTCGCACGTGTTTTTACTCGACTACCCTGCGGGATGCATCCTCTCGCACGTGTTTTTGCTCGACTAGCCATGCGCATCCCATAAAACCTGCGCATGCGCATCCCACAAAACCTGCGCATGCGCATCCCACAAAACCTCGCACGTGTTTTTACTCGACTAGCCTGCGGTATGCATCCTCTCGCACGTGTTTTTACTCGTCTAGCCTGCAGGATGCATCCTCTCGCACGTGTTTTTACTCGACTAGCCTGCGGGATGCATCCTCTCGCACGTGTTTTTGCTCGACTAGCCTGCGGGACGCATCCTCTCGCACGTGTTTTTACTCGACTAGCCTGCGGGATGCATCCTCTCGCACGTATTTTTACTCGACTAGCCTGCGGGAAGCATCCTCTTGCACGTGTTTTTACTCGACTACCCTGCGGGATGCATCCTCTCGCACGTGTTTTTGCTCGACTAGCCATGCGCATCCCAAAAAACCTGCGCATGCGCATCCCACAAAACCTCGCACGTGTTTTTACTCGACTAGCCTGCGGGATGCATCCTCTCGCACGTGTTTTTACTCGACTAGCCTGCGGGATGCATCCTCTCGCACGTGTTTTTGCTCGACTAGCCTGCGGGATGCATCCTCTCGCACGTGTTTTTACTCGTCTACCCTGCGGGATGCATCCTCTCGCACGTGTTTTTGCTCGACTAGCCATGCGCATCCCAAAAAACCTGCGCATGCGCATCCCAAAAAACCTGCGCATGCGCATCCCAAAAAACCTGCGCATGCGCATCCCAAAAAACCTGCGCATGCGCATCCCACAAAACCTGCGCATGCGCATCCCACAAAACCTGCGCATGCGCATCCCACAAAACCTCGCACGTGTTTTTATTCGACTAGCCTGCGGGATGCTTCTTCTCGCACGTGTTTTTACTCGACTAGCCTGCGGGATGCATCCTCTTGCACGTGTTTTTACTCGACTGGCCTGCGGGATGCATCCTCTCGCACGTGTTTTTGCTCGACTAGCCTGCGGGATGCATCCTCTCGCACGTGTTTTTGCTCGACTAGGCATGCGCATCCCAAAAAACCTGCGCATGCGCATCCCAAAAAACCTGCGCATGCGCATCCCACAAAACCTGCGCATGCGCATCCCACAAAACCTGCGCATACGCATCCCACAAAACCTGCGCATGCGCATCCCACAAAACCTGCTCATGCGCATCCCACAAAACCTGCGCATGCGCATCCCACAAAACCTCGCACGTGTTTTTACTCGACTACCCTGCGGGATGCATCCTCTCGCACGTGTTTTTGCTCGACTAGCCATGCGCATCCCATAAAACCTGCGCATGCGCATCCCACAAAACCTGCGCATGCGCATCCCACAAAACCTGCGCATGCGCATCCCACAAAACCTCGCACGTGTTTTTACTCGACTAGCCTGCGGTATGCATCCTCTCGCACGTGTTTTTACTCGTCTAGCCTGCAGGATGCATCCTCTCGCACGTGTTTTTACTCGACTAGCCTGCGGGATGCATCCTCTCGCACGTGTTTTTGCTCGACTAGCCATGCGCATCCCAAAAAACCTGCGCATGCGCATCCCAAAAAACCTGCGCATGCGCATCCCACAAAACCTGCGCATGCGCATCCCACAAAACCTGCGCATGCGCATCCCACAAAACCTCGCACGTGTTTTTACTCGACTAGCCTGCGGGATGCATCTTCTCGCACGTGTTTTTACTCGACTAGCCTGCGGGATGCATCCTCTCGCACGTGTTTTTACTCGACTAGCCTGCGGGATGCATCCTCTCGCACGTGTTTTTACTCGACTAGCCTGCGGGATGCATCCTCTCGCACGTGTTTTTGCTCGACTAGTCATGCGCATCCCAAAGAACCTGCGCATGCGCATCCCAAAAAACCTGCGCATGCGCATCCCACAAAACCTCGCACGTGTTTTTACTCGGCTAGCCTGCGTAATGCATCCTCTCGCACGTGTTTTTACTCGACTAGCCTGCGGGATGCATCCTCTCGCACGTGTTTTTGCTCGACTAGGCATGCGCATCTCAAAAAACCTGCGCATGCGCATCCCAAAAAACCTGCGCATGCGCATCCCACAAACCCTGCGCATGCGCATCCCAAAAAACCTGCGCATACGCATCCCACAAAACCTGCGCATGCGCATCCCACAAAACCTCGCACGTGTTTTTACTCGACTAGCCTGCGGGATGCATCTTCTCGCACGTGTTTTTACTCGACTAGCCTGCGGGATGCATCCTCTCGCACGTGTTTTTACTCGACTAGCCTGCGGGATGCATCCCCTCGCACGTGTTTTTACTCGACTAGCCTGCGGGATGCATCCTCTCGCACGTGTTTTTGCTCGACTAGTCATGCGCATCCCAAAGAACCTGCGCATGCGCATCCCAAAAAACCTGCGCATGCGCATCCCACAAAACCTCGCACGTGTTTTTACTCGGCTAGCCTGCGTAATGCATCCTCTCGCACGTGTTTTTACTCGACTAGCCTGCGGGATGCATCCTCTCGCACGTGTTTTTGCTCGACTAGGCATGCGCATCCCAAAAAACCTGCGCATGCGCATCCCAAAAAACCTGCGCATGCGCATCCCACAAAACCTGCGCATGCGCATCCCAAAAAACCTGCGCATGCGCATCCCACAAAACCTGCGCATGCGCATCCCACAAAACCTCGCACGTGTTTTTACTCGACTAGCCTGCGGGATGCATCTTCTCGCACGTGTTTTTACTCGACTAGCCTGCGGGATGCATCCTCTCGCACGTGTTTTTACTCCACTAGCCTGCGGGATGCATCCTCTCGCACGTGTTTTTGCTCGACTAGTCATGCGCATCCCAAGAACCTGCGCATGCGCATCCCAAAAAACCTGCGCATGCGCATCCCACAAAACCTCGCACGTGTTTTTACTCGGCTAGCCTGCGTAATGCATCCTCTCGCACGTGTTTTTACTCGACTAGCCTGCGGGATGCATCCTCTCGCACGTGTTTTTGCTCGACTAGGCATGCGCATCCCAAAAAACCTGCGCATGCGCATCCCAAAAAACCTGCGCATGCGCATCCCACAAAACCTGCGCATGCGCATCCCACAAAACCTGCGCATGCGCATCCCAAAAAACCTGCGCATGCGCATCCCACAAAACCTGCGCATGCGCATCCCACAAAACCTCGCACGTGTTTTTACTCGACTAGCCTGCGGGATGCATCTTCTCGCACGTGTTTTTACTCGACTAGCCTGCGGGATGCAGACTCTCGCACGTGTTTTTACTCGACTAGCCTGCGGGATGCATCCTCTCGCACGTGTTTTTACTCGACTACCCTGCGGGATGCATCCTCTCGCACGTGTTTTTGCTCGACTAGCCATGCGCATCCCAAAAAACCTGCGCATGCGCATCCCACAAAACCTGCGCATGCGCATCCCACAAAACCTCGCACGTGTTTTTACTCGACTAGCCTGCGGGATGCATCCTCTCGCACGTGTTTTTACTCGACTAGCCTGCGGGATGCATCCTCTCGCACGTGTTTTTACTCGACTAGCCTGCGGGATGCATCCTCTCGCACGTGTTTTTGCTCGACTAGCCTGCGGGATGCATCCTCTCGCACGTGTTTTTGCTCGACTAGCCTGCGGGACGCATCCTCTCGCACGTGTTTTTACTCGACTAGCCTGCGGGATGCATCCTCTCGCACGTATTTTTACTCGACTAGCCTGCGGGAAGCATCCTCTTGCACGTGTTTTCACTCGACTACCCTGCGGGATGCATCCTCTCGCACGTGTTTTTGCTCGACTAGCCATGCGCATCCCAAAAAACCTGCGCATGCGCATCCCACAAAACCTGCGCATGCGCATCCCACAAAACCTCGCACGTGTTTTTACTCGACTAGCCTGCGGGATGCATCCTCTCGCACGTGTTTTTACTCGACTAGCCTGCGGGATGCATCCTCTCGCACGTGTTTTTGCTCGACTAGCCTGCGGGATGCATCCTCTCGCACGTGTTTTTACTCGACTACCCTGCGGGATGCATCCTCTCGCACGTGTTTTTGATCGACTAGCCTGCGGGATGCATCCTCTCGCACGTGTTTTTGCTCGACCAGCCTGCGGGATGCATCCTCTCGCACGTGTTTTTACTCGTCTAGCCTGCAGGATGCATCCTCTCGCACGTGTTTTTACTCGACTAGCCTGCGGGATGCATCCTCTCGCACGTGTTTTTGCTCGACTAGCCATGCGCATCCCAAAAAACCTGCGCATCCCACAAAACCTGCGCATGCGCATCCCACAAAACCTGCGCATGCGCATCCCACAAAACCTCGCACGTGTTTTTACTCGACTAGCCTGCGGGATGCATCTTCTCGCACGTGTTTTTACGCGACTAGCCTGCGGGATGCATCTTCTCGCACGTGTTTTTACTCGACTAGCCTGCGGGATGCATCCTCTCGCACGTGTTTTTACTCGACTAGCCTGCGGGATGCATCCTCTCGCACGTGTTTTTACTCGACTAGCCTGCGGGATGCATCCTCTCGCACGTGTTTTTGCTCGACTAGTCATGCGCATCCCAAAGAACCTGCGCATGCGCATCCCAAAGAACCTGCGCATGCGCATCCCACAAAACCTCGCACGTGTTTTTACTCGGCTAGCCTGCGGAATGCATCCTCTCGCACGTGTTTTTACTCGACTAGCCTGCGGGATGCATCCTCTCGCACGTGTTTTTACTCGACCGGCCTGCGGGATGCATCCTCTCGCACGTGTTTTTGCTCGACTAGCCTGCGGGATGCATCCTCTCGCACGTGTTTTTGCTCGACTAGCCTGCGGGATGCATCCTCTCGCACGTATTTTTACTCGACTAGCCTGCGGGAAGCATCCTCTTGCACGTGTTTTTACTCGACTACCCTGCGGGATGCATCCTCTCGCACGTGTTTTTGCTCGACTAGCCATGCGCATCCCAAAAAAACCTGCGCATGCGCATCCCACAAAACCTCGCACGTGTTTTTACTCGACTAGCCTGCGGGATGCATCCTCTCGCACGTGTTGTTACTCGACTAGCCTGCGGGATGCATCCTCTCGCACGTGTTTTTGCTCGACTAGCCTGCGGGATGCATCCTCTCGCACGTGTTTTTACTCGACTACCCTGCGGGATGCATCCTCTCGCACGTGTTTTTGCTCGACTAGCCATGCGCATCCAAAAAACCTGCGCATGCGCATCCCACAAAACCTGCGCATGCGCATCCCACAAAACCTGCGCATGCGCATCCCACAAAACCTCGCACGTGTTTTTACTCGACTAGCCTGCGGTATGCATCCTCTCGCACGTGTTTTTACTCGTCTAGCCTGCAGGATGCATCCTCTCGCACGTGTTTTTACTCGACTAGCCTGCGGGATGCATCCTCTCGCACGTGTTTTTGCTCGACTAGCCATGCGCATCCCAAAAAACCTGCGCATGCGCATCCCAAAAAACCTGCGCATGCGCATCCCACAAAACCTGCGCATGCGCATCCCACAAAACCTGCGCATGCGCATCCCACAAAACCTCGCACGTGTTTTTACTCGACTAGCCTGCGGGATGCATCTTCTCGCACGTGTTTTTACTCGACTAGCCTGCGGGATGCATCCTCTCGCACGTGTTTTTACTCGACTAGCCTGCGGGATGCATCCTCTCGCACGTGTTTTTACTCGACTAGCCTGCGGGATGCATCCTCTCGCACGTGTTTTTGCTCGACTAGTCATGCGCATCCCAAAGAACCTGCGCATGCGCATCCCAAACAACCTGCGCATGCGCATCCCACAAAACCTCGCACGTGTTTTTACTCGGCTAGCCTGCGTAATGCATCCTCTCGCACGTGTTTTTACTCGACTAGCCTGCGGGATGCATCCTCTCGCACGTGTTTTTGCTCGACTAGGCATGCGCATCCAAAAAACCTGCGCATGCGCATCCCAAAAAACCTGCGCAAGCGCATCCCACAAAACCTGCGCATGCGCATCCCAAAAAACCTGCGCATGCGCATCCCACAAAACCTGCGCATGCGCATCCACAAAACCTCGCACGTGTTTTTACTCGACTAGCCTGCGGGATGCATCTTCTCGCACGTGTTTTTACTCGACTAGCCTGCGGGATGCATCCTCTCGCACGTGTTTTTACTCGACTAGCCTGCGGGATGCATCCTCTCGCACGTGTTTTTACTCGACTAGCCTGCGGGATGCATCCTCTCGCACGTGTTTTTGCTCGACTAGTCATGCGCATCCCAAAGAACCTGCGCATGCGCATCCCAAAAAACCTGCGCATGCGCATCCCACAAAACCTCGCACGTGTTTTTACTCGGCTAGCCTGCGTAATGCATCCTCTCGCACGTGTTTTTACTCGACTAGCCTGCGGGATGCATCCTCTCGCACGTGTTTTTGCTCGACTAGGCATGCGCATCCCAAAAAACCTGCGCATGCGCATCCCACAAAACCTGCGCATGCGCATCCCAAAAAACCTGCGCATGCGCATCCACAAAACCTGCGCATGCGCATCCCACAAAACCTCGCACGTGTTTTTACTCGACTAGCCTGCGGGATGCATCTTCTCGCACGTGTTTTTACTCGACTAGCCTGCGGGATGCATCCTCTCGCACGTGTTTTTACTCGACTAGCCTGCGGGATGCATCCTCTCGCACGTGTTTTTACTCGAGTAGCCTGCGGGATGCATCCTCTCGCACGTGTTTTTACTCGACTACCCTGCGGGATGCATCCTCTCGCACGTGTTTTTGCTCGACTAGCCATGCGCATCCCAAAAAACCTGCGCATGCGCATCCCACAAAACCTGCGCATGCGCATCCCACAAAACCTCGCACGTGTTTTTACTCGACTAGCCTGCGGGATGCATCCTCTCGCACGTGTTTTTACTCGACTAGCCTGCGGGATGCATCCTCTCGCACGTGTTTTTACTCGACTAGCCTGCGGGATGCATCCTCTCGCACGTGTTTTTACTCGACTAGCCTGCGGGATGCATCCTCTCGCACGTGTTTTTGCTCGACTAGTCATGCGCATCCCAAAGAACCTGCGCATGCGCATCCCAAAAAACCTGCGCATGCGCATCCCACAAAACCTCGCACGTGTTTTTACTCGGCTAGCCTGCGTAATGCATCCTCTCGCACGTGTTTTTACTCGACTAGCCTGCGGGATGCATCCTCTCGCACGTGTTTTTGCTCGACTAGGCATGCGCATCCCAAAAAACCTGCGCATGCGCATCCCAAAAAACCTGCGCATGCGCATCCCACAAAACCTGCGCATGCGCATCCCAAAAAACCTGCGCATGCGCATCCCACAAAACCTGCGCATGCGCATCCCACAAAACCTCGCACGTGTTTTTACTCGACTAGCCTGCGGGATGCATCTTCTCGCACGTGTTTTTACTCGACTAGCCTGCGGGATGCATCCTCTCGCACGTGTTTTTACTCGACTAGCCTGCGGGATGCATCCTCTCGCACGTGTTTTTACTCGACTAGCCTGCGGGATGCATCCTCTCGCACGTGTTTTTGCTCGACTAGTCATGCGCATCCCAAAGAACCTGCGCATGCGCATCCCAAAAAACCTGCGCATGCGCATCCCACAAAACCTCGCACGTGTTTTTACTCGGCTAGCCTGCGTAATGCATCCTCTCGCACGTGTTTTTACTCGACTAGCCTGCGGGATGCATCCTCTCGCACGTGTTTTTGCTCGACTAGGCATGCGCATCCCAAAAAACCTGCGCATGCGCATCCCAAAAAACCTGCGCATGCGCATCCCAAAAAACCTGCGCATGCGCATCCCACAAAACCTGCGCATGCGCATCCCACAAAACCTGCGCATGCGCATCCCACAAAACCTCGCACGTGTTTTTACTCGACTAGCCTGCGGTATGCATCCTCTCGCACGTGTTTTTACTCGTCTAGCCTGCAGGATGCATCCTCTCGCACGTGTTTTTACTCGACTAGCCTGCGGGATGCATCCTCTCGCACGTGTTTTTACTCGACTACCCTGCGGGATGCATCCTCTCGCACGTGTTTTTGCTCGACTAGCCATGCGCATCCCAAAAAACCTGCGCATGCGCATCCCAAAAAACCTGCGCATGCGCATCCCACAAAACCTGCGCATGCGCATCCCACAAAACCTGCGCATGCGCATCCCACAAAACCTCGCACGTGTTTTTACTCGACTAGCCTGCGGGATGCTTCTTCTCGCACGTGTTTTTACTCGACTAGCCTGCGGGATGCATCCTCTCGCACGTGTTTTTACTCGACTGGCCTGCGGGATGCATCCTCTCGCACGTGTTTTTGCTCGACTAGCCTGCGGGATACATCCTCTCGCACGTGTTTTTGCTCGACTAGGCATGCGCATCCCAAAAAACCTGCGCATGCGCATCCCAAAAAACCTGCGCATGCGCATCCCACAAAACCTGCGCATGCGCATCCCAAAAAACCTGCGCATGCGCATCCCACAAAACCTGCGCATGCGCATCCCACAAAACCTCGCACGTGTTTTTGCTCGACTAGCCATGCGCATCCCAAAAAACCTGCGCATGCGCATCCCAAAAAACCTGCGCATGCGCATCCCACAAAACCTGCGCATGCGCATCCCACAAAACCTGCGCATACGCATCCCACAAAACCTGCGCATGCGCATCCCACAAAACCTGCTCATGCGCATCCCACAAAACCTGCGCATGCGCATCCCACAAAACCTCGCACGTGTTTTTACTCGACTAGCCTGCGGGATGCATCCTCTCGCACGTGTTTTTACTCGACTAGCCTGCGGGATGCATCCTCTCGCACGTGTTTTTACTCGACTAGCCTGCGGGATGCATCCTCTCGCACGTGTTTTTGCTCGACTAGCCTGCGGGATGCATCCTCTCGCACGTGTTTTTGCTCGACTAGCCTGCGGGACGCATCCTCTCGCACGTGTTTTTACTCGACTACCCTGCGGGATGCATCCTCTCGCACGTATTTTTACTCGACTAGCCTGCGGGATGCATCCTCTCGCACGTGTTTTTACTCGACTAGCCTGCGGGATGCATCCTCTCGCACGTGTTTTTGCTCGACTAGTCATGCGCATCCCAAAGAACCTGCGCATGCGCATCCCAAAAAACCTGCGCATGCGCATCCCACAAAACCTCGCACGTGTTTTTATTCGGCTAGCCTGCGGAATGCATCCTCTCGCACGTGTTTTTACTCGACTAGCCTGCAGGATGCATCCTCTCGCACGTGTTTTTACTCGACTGGCCTGCGGGATGCATCCTCTCGCACGTGTTTTTGCTCGACTAGCCTGCGGGATGCATCCTCTCGCACGTGTTTTTGCTCGACTAGGCATGCGCATCCCAAAAAACCTGCGCATGCGCATCCCACAAAACCTGCGCATGCGCATCCCAAAAAACCTGCGCATGCGCATCCCACAAAACCTGCGCATGCGCATCCCACAAAACCTGCGCATGCGCATCCCACAAAACCTCGCACGTGTTTTTACTCGACTAGCCTGCGGGATGCATCTTCTCGCACGTGTTTTTACTCGACTAGCCTGCGGGATGCATCCTCTCGCACGTGTTTTTGCTCGACTAGCCTGCGGGACGCATCCTCTCGCACGTGTTTTTACTCGACTAGCCTGCGGGATGCATCCTCTCGCACGTATTTTTACTCGACTAGCCTGCGGGAAGCATCCTCTTGCACGTGTTTTTACTCGACTACCCTGCGGGATGCATCCTCTCGCACGTGTTTTTGCTCGACTAGCCATGCGCATCCCAAAAAACCTGCGCATGCGCATCCCACAAAACCTGCGCATGCGCATCCCACAAAACCTCGCACGTGTTTTTACTCGACTAGCCTGCGGGATGCATCCTCTCGCACGTGTTTTTACTCGACTAGCCTGCGGGATGCATCCTCTCGCACGTGTTTTTGCTCGACTAGCCTGCGGGATGCATCCTCTCGCACGTGTTTTTACTCGACTACCCTGCGGGATGCATCCTCTCGCACGTGTTTTTGCTCGACTAGCCTGCGGGATGCATCCTCTCGCACGTGTTTTTGGTCGACTAGCCTGCGGGATGCATCCTCTCGCACGTGTTTTTACTCGACTACCCTGCGGGATGCATCCTCTCGCACGTGTTTTTACTCGACTAGCCTGCGGGATGCATCCTCTCGCACGTGTTTTTGCTCGACTAGCCTGCGGGATGCATCCTCTCGCACGTGTTTTTACTCGACTACCCTGCGGGATGCATCCTCTCGCACGTGTTTTTGCTCGACTAGCCATGCGCATCCCATAAAACCTGCGCATGCGCATCCCACAAAACCTGCGCATGCGCATCCCACAAAACCTCGCACGTGTTTTTACTCGACTAGCCTGCGGTATGCATCCTCTCGCACGTGTTTTAACTCGACTAGCCTGCGGGATGCATCCTCTCGCACGTTTTTACTCGACTAGCCTGCGGGATGCATCCTCTCGCACGTGTTTTTACTCGTCTAGCCTGCAGGATGCATCCTCTCGCACGTGTTTTTACTCGACTAGCCTGCGGGATGCATCCTCTCGCACGTGTTTTTGCTCGACTAGCCATGCGCATCCCAAAAAACCTGCGCATGCGCATCCCAAAAAACCTGCCCATGCGCATCCCACAAAACCTGCGCATGCGCATCCCACAAAACCTGCGCATGCGCATCCCACAAAACCTCGCACGTGTTTTTACTCGACTAGCCTGCGGGATGCATCTTCTCGCACGTGTTTTTACTCGACTAGCCTGCGGGATGCATCCTCTCGCACGTGTTTTTACTCGACTAGCCTGCGGGATGCATCCTCTCGCACGTGTTTTTACTCGACTAGCCTGCGGGATGCATCCTCTCGCACGTGTTTTTGCTCGACTAGTCATGCGCATCCCAAAGAACCTGCGCATGCGCATCCCAAAAAACCTGCGCATGCGCATCCCACAAAACCTCGCACGTGTTTTTACTCGGCTAGCCTGCGGAATGCATCCTCTCGCACGTGTTTCTACTCGACTAGCCTGCGGGATGCATCCTCTCGCACGTGTTTTTACTCGACTGGCCTGCGGGATGCATCCTCTCGCACGTGTTTTTGCTCGACTAGCCTGCGGGATGCATCCTCTCGCACGTGTTTTTGCTCGACTAGGCATGCGCATCCCAAAAAACCTGCGCATGCGCATCCCAAAAAACCTGCGCATGCGCATCCCACAAAACCTGCGCATGCGCATCCCAAAAAACCTGCGCATGCGCATCCCACAAAACCTGCGCATGCGCATCCCACAAAACCTCGCACGTGTTTTTACTCGACTAGCCTGCGGGATGCATCTTCTCGCACGTGTTTTTACTCGACTAGCCTGCGGGATGCATCCTCTCGCACGTGTTTTTACTCGACTAGCCTGCGGGATGCATCCTCTCGCACGTGTTTTTACTCGACTACCCTGCGGGATGCATCCTCTCGCACGTGTTTTTGCTCGACTAGCCATGCGCATCCCAAAAAACCTGCGCATGCGCATCCCACAAAACCTGCGCATGCGCATCCCACAAAACCTCGCACGTGTTTTTACTCGACTAGCCTGCGGGATGCATCCTCTCGCACGTGTTTTTACTCGACTAGCCTGCGGGATGCATCCTCTCGCACGTGTTTTTACTCGACTAGCCTGCGGGATGCATCCTCTCGCACGTGTTTTTGCTCGACTAGCCTGCGGGATGCATCCTCTCGCACGTGTTTTTGCTCGACTAGCCTGCGGGACGCATCCTCTCGCACGTGTTTTTACTCGACTAGCCTGCGGGATGCATCCTCTCGCACGTATTTTTACTCGACTAGCCTGCGGGAAGCATCATCTTGCACGTGTTTTTACTCGACTACCCTGCGGGATGCATCCTCTCGCACGTGTTTTTGCTCGACTAGCCATGCGCATCCCAAAAAACCTGCGCATGCGCATCCCACAAAACCTGCGCATGCGCATCCCACAAAACCTCGCACGTGTTTTTACTCGACTAGCCTGCGGGATGCATCCTCTCGCACGTGTTTTTACTCGACTAGCATGGGGGATGCATCTTCTCGCACGTGTTTTTACTCGACTAGCCTGCGGGATGCATCCTCTCGCACGTGTTTTTGCTCGACTAGCCATGCGCATCCCAAAAAACCTGCGCATGCGCATCCCACAAAACCTGCGCATGCGCATCCCACAAAACCTCGCACGTGTTTTTACTCGACTAGCCTGCGGGATGCATCCTCTCGCACGTGTTTTTACTCGACTACCCTGCGGGATGCATCCTCTCGCACGTGTTTTTGCTCGACTAGCCATGCGCATCCCAAAAAACCTGCGCATGCGCATCCCACAAAACCTGCGCATGCGCATCCCACAAAACCTCGCACGTGTTTTTACTCGACTAGCCTGCGGGATGCATCCCCTCGCACGTGTTTTTACTCGACTAGCCTGCGGGATGCATCCTCTCGCACGTGTTTTTACTCGACTAGCCTGCGGGATGCATCCTCTCGCACGTGTTTTTGCTCGACTAGCCTGCGGGATGCATCCTCTCGCACGTGTTTTTGCTCGACTAGCCTGCGGGACGCATCCTCTCGCACGTGTTTTTACTCGACTAGCCTGCGGGATGCATCCTCTCGCACGTATTTTTACTCGACTAGCCTGCGGGAAGCATCCTCTTGCACGTGTTTTTACTCGACTACCCTGCGGGATGCATCCTCTCGCACGTGTTTTTGCTCGACTAGCCATGCGCATCCCAAAAAACCTGCGCATGCGCATCCCACAAAACCTGCGCATGCGCATCCCACAAAACCTCGCACGTGTTTTTACTCGACTAGCCTGCGGGATGCATCCTCTCGCACGTGTTTTTACTCGACTACCCTGCGGGATGCATCCTCTCGCACGTGTTTTTGCTCGACTAGCCATGCGCATCCCAAAAAACCTGCGCATGCGCATCCCACAAAACCTGCGCATGCGCATCCCACAAAACCTCGCACGTGTTTTTACTCGACTAGCCTGCGGGATGCATCCTCTCGCACGTGTTTTTACTCGACTAGCCTGCGGGATGCATCCTCTCGCACGTGTTTTTACTCGACTAGCCTGCGGGATGCATCCTCTCGCACGTGTTTTTGCTCGACTAGCCTGCGGGATGCATCCTCTCGCACGTGTTTTTGCTCGACTAGCCTGCGGGACGCATCCTCTCGCACGTGTTTTTACTCGACTAGCCTGCGGGATGCATCCTCTCGCACGTATTTTTACTCGACTAGCCTGCGGGAAGCATCCTCTTGCACGTGTTTTTACTCGACTACCCTGCGGGATGCATCCTCTCGCACGTGTTTTTGCTCGACTAGCCATGCGCATCCCAAAAAACCTGCGCATGCGCATCCCACAAAACCTGCGCATGCGCATCCCACAAAACCTCGCACGTGTTTTTACTCGACTAGCCTGCGGGATGCATCCTCTCGCACGTGTTTTTGCTCGACTAGCCATGCGCATCCCAAAAAACCTGCGCATGCGCATCCCACAAAACCTGCGCATGCGCATCCCACAAAACCTCGCACGTGTTTTTACTCGACTAGCCTGCGGGATGCATCCTCTCGCACGTGTTTTTACTCGACTACCCTGCGGGATGCATCCTCTCGCACGTGTTTTTGCTCGACTAGCCATGCGCATCCCAAAAAACCTGCGCATGCGCATCCCACAAAACCTGCGCATGCGCATCCCACAAAACCTCGCACGTGTTTTTACTCGACTAGCCTGCGGGATGCATCCCCTCGCACGTGTTTTTACTCGACTAGCCTGCGGGATGCATCCTCTCGCACGTGTTTTTACTCGACTAGCCTGCGGGATGCATCCTCTCGCACGTGTTTTTGCTCGACTAGCCTGCGGGATGCATCCTCTCGCACGTGTTTTTGCTCGACTAGCCTGCGGGACGCATCCTCTCGCACGTGTTTTTACTCGACTAGCCTGCGGGATGCATCCTCTCGCACGTATTTTTACTCGACTAGCCTGCGGGAAGCATCCTCTTGCACGTGTTTTTACTCGACTACCCTGCGGGATGCATCCTCTCGCACGTGTTTTTGCTCGACTAGCCATGCGCATCCCAAAAAACCTGCGCATGCGCATCCCACAAAACCTGCGCATGCGCATCCCACAAAACCTCGCACGTGTTTTTACTCGACTAGCCTGCGGGATGCATCCTCTCGCACGTGTTTTTACTCGACTACCCTGCGGGATGCATCCTCTCGCACGTGTTTTTGCTCGACTAGCCATGCGCATCCCAAAAAACCTGCGCATGCGCATCCCACAAAACCTGCGCATGCGCATCCCACAAAACCTCGCACGTGTTTTTACTCGACTAGCCTGCGGGATGCATCCTCTCGCACGTGTTTTTACTCGACTAGCCTGCGGGATGCATCCTCTCGCACGTGTTTTTACTCGACTAGCCTGCGGGATGCATCCTCTCGCACGTGTTTTTGCTCGACTAGCCTGCGGGATGCATCCTCTCGCACGTGTTTTTGCTCGACTAGCCTGCGGGACGCATCCTCTCGCACGTGTTTTTACTCGACTAGCCTGCGGGATGCATCCTCTCGCACGTATTTTTACTCGACTAGCCTGCGGGAAGCATCCTCTTGCACGTGTTTTTACTCGACTACCCTGCGGGATGCATCCTCTCGCACGTGTTTTTGCTCGACTAGCCATGCGCATCCCAAAAAACCTGCGCATGCGCATCCCACAAAACCTGCGCATGCGCATCCCACAAAACCTCGCACGTGTTTTTACTCGACTAGCCTGCGGGATGCATCCTCTCGCACGTGTTTTTGCTCGACTAGCCATGCGCATCCCAAAAAACCTGCGCATGCGCATCCCACAAAACCTGCGCATGCGCATCCCACAAAACCTCGCACGTGTTTTTACTCGACTAGCCTGCGGGATGCATCCTCTCGCACGTGTTTTTACTCGACTACCCTGCGGGATGCATCCTCTCGCACGTGTTTTTGCTCGACTAGCCATGCGCATCCCAAAAAACCTGCGCATGCGCATCCCACAAAACCTGCGCATGCGCATCCCACAAAACCTCGCACGTGTTTTTACTCGACTAGCCTGCGGGATGCATCCTCTCGCACGTGTTTTTACTCGACTACCCTGCGGGATGCATCCTCTCGCACGTGTTTTTGCTCGACTAGCCATGCGCATCCCAAAAAACCTGCGCATGCGCATCCCACAAAACCTCGCACGTGTTTTTACTCGACTAGCCTGCGGGATGCATCCTCTCGCACGTGTTTTTACTCGACTAGCCTGCGGGATGCATCCTCTCGCACGTGTTTTTACTCGACTAGCCTGCGGGATGCATCCTCTCGCACGTGTTTTTACTCGACTAGCCTGCGGGATGCATCCTCTCGCACGTGTTTTTGCTCGACTAGCCTGCGGGATGCATCCTCTCGCACGTGTTTTTGCTCGACTAGCCTGCGGGACGCATCCTCTCGCACGTGTTTTTACTCGACTAGCCTGCGGGATGCATCCTCTCGCACGTATTTTTACTCGACTAGCCTGCGGGAAGCATCCTCTTGCACGTGTTTTTACTCGACTACCCTGCGGGATGCATCCTCTCGCACGTGTTTTTGCTCGACTAGCCATGCGCATCCCAAAAAACCTGCGCATGCGCATCCCACAAAACCTGCGCATGCGCATCCCACAAAACCTCGCACGTGTTTTTACTCGACTAGCCTGCGGGATGCATCCTCTCGCACGTGTTTTTACTCGACTAGCATGGGGGATGCATCTTCTCGCACGTGTTTTTACTCGACTAGCCTGCGGGATGCATCCTCTCGCACGTGTTTTTACTCGACTAGCCTGCGGGATGCATCCTCTCGCACGTGTTTTTACTCGACTAGCCTGCGGGATGCATCCTCTCGCACGTGTTTTTGCTCGACTAGTCATGCGCATCCCAAAGAACCTGCGCATGCGCATCCCAAAAAACCTGCGCATGCGCATCCCACAAAACCTCGCACGTGTTTTTATTCGGCTAGCCTGCGGAATGCATCCTCTCGCACGTGTTTTTACTCGACTAGCCTGCGGGATGCATCCTCTCGCACGTGTTTTTACTCGACTGGCCTGCGGGATGCATCCTCTCGCACGTGTTTTTGCTCGACTAGCCTGCGGGATGCATCCTCTCGCACGTGTTTTTGCTCGACTAGGCATGCGCATCCCAAAAAACCTGCGCATGCGCATCCCACAAAACCTGCGCATGCGCATCCCAAAAAACCTGCGCATGCGCATCCCACAAAACCTGCGCATGCGCATCCCACAAAACCTCGCACGTGTTTTTACTCGACTAGCCTGCGGGATGCATCTTCTCGCACGTGTTTTTACTCGACTAGCCTGCGGGATGCATCCTCTCGCACGTGTTTTTGCTCGACTAGCCATGCGCATCCCAAAAAACCTGCGCATGCGCATCCCACAAAACCTGCGCATGCGCATCCCACAAAACCTCGCACGTGTTTTTACTCGACTAGCCTGCGGGATGCATCCTCTCGCACGTGTTTTTGCTCGACTAGCCTGCGGGATGCATCCTCTCGCACGTGTTTTTACTCGACTACCCTGCGGGATGCATCCTCTCGCACGTGTTTTTGCTCGACTAGCCTGCGGGATGCATCCTCTCGCACGTGTTTTTGCTCGACTAGCCTGCGGGATGCATCCTCTCGCACGTGTTTTTACTCGTCTAGCCTGCAGGATGCATCCTCTCGCACGTGTTTTTACTCGACTAGCCTGCGGGATGCATCCTCTCGCACGTGTTTTTGCTCGACTAGCCATGCGCATCCCAAAAAACCTGCGCATGCGCATCCCAAAAAACCTGCGCATGCGCATCCCACAAAACCTGCGCATGCGCATCCCACAAAACCTCGCACGTGTTTTTACTCGACTAGCCTGCGGGATGCATCTTCTCGCACGTGTTTTTACTCGACTAGCCTGCGGGGTGCATCCTCTCGCACGTGTTTTTACTCGACTAGCCTGCGGGATGCATCCTCTCGCACGTGTTTTTACTCGACTAGCCTGCGGGATGCATCCTCTCGCACGTGTTTTTGCTCGACTAGTCATGCGCATCCCAAAGAACCTGCGCATGCGCATCCCAAAAAACCTGCGCATGCGCATCCCACAAAACCTCGCACGTGTTTTTACTCGGCTAGCCTGCGGAATGCATCCTCTCGCACGTGTTTTTACTCGACTAGCCTGCGGGATGCATCCTCTCGCACGTGTTTTTACTCGACTGGCCTGCGGGATGCATCCTCTCGCACGTGTTTTTACTCGACTACCCTGCGGGAAGCATCCTCTCGCACGTGTTTTTGCTCGACTAGCCATGCGCATCCCAAAAAACCTGCGCATGCGCATCCCACAGAACCTGCGCATGCGCATCCCACAAAACCTCGCACGTGTTTTTACTCGACTAGCCTGCGGGATGCATCCTCTCGCACGTGTTTTTACTCGACTAGCCTGCGGGATGCATCCTCTCGCACGTGTTTTTACTCGACTAGCCTGCGGAATGCATCCTCTCGCACGTGTTTTTGCTCGACTAGCCTGCGGGATGCATCCTCTCGCACTTGTTTTTGCTCGACTAGCCTGCGGGACGCATCCTCTCGCACGTGTTTTTACTCGACTAGCCTGCGGGATGCATCCTCTAGCACGTATTTTTACTCGACTAGCCTGCGGGAAGCATCCTCTTGCACGTGTTTTTACTCGACTACCCTGCGGGATGCATCCTCTCGCACGTGTTTTTGCTCGACTAGCCATGCGCATCCCAAAAAACCTGCGCATGCGCATCCCACAAAACCTGCGCATGCGCATCCCACAAAACCTCGCACGTGTTTTTACTCGACTAGCCTGCGGGATGCATCCTCTCGCACGTGTTTTTGCTCGACTAGCCTGCGGGATGCATCCTCTCGCACGTGTTTTTACTCGACTACCCTGCGGGATGCATCCTCTCGCACGTGTTTTTACTCGACTAGCCTGCGGGATGCATCCTCTCGCACGTGTTTTTGCTCGACTAGCCTGCGGGATGCATCCTCTCGCACGTGTTTTTACTCGACTACCCTGCGGGATGCATCCTCTCGCACGTGTTTTTGCTCGACTAGCCATGCGCATCCCAAAAAACCTGCGCATGCGCATCCCACAAAACCTGCGCATGCGCATCCCACAAAACCTCGCACGTGTTTTTACTCGGCTAGCCTGCGGAATGCATCCTCTCGCACGTGTTTTTGCTCGACTAGCCTGCGGGACGCATCCTCTCGCACGTGTTTTTACTCGACTAGCATGCGGGATGCATCCTCTCGCACGTGTTTTTACTCGACTAGCCTGCGCATGCGCATCCCACAAAACCTCGCACGTGTTTTTACTCGACTAGCCTGCGGGATGCATCCTCTCGCACGTGTTTTAACTCGACTAGCCTGCGGGAAGCATCCTCTCGCACGTGTTTTTACTCGACTAGCCTGCGGGATGCATCCTCTCGCACGTGTTTTTGCTCGACTAGCCTGCGGGATGCATCCTCTCGCACGTGTTTTTGCTCGACTAGCCTGCGGGACGCATCCTCTCGCACGTGTTTTTACTCGACTAGCCTGCGGGATGCATCCTCTCGCACGTGTTTTTGCTCGACTAGCCTGCGGGATGCATCCTCTCGCACGTGTTTTTACTCGACTACCCTGCGGGATGCATCCTCTCGCACGTGTTTTTGCTCGACTAGCCATGCGCGTCCCAAAAAACCTGCGCATGCGCATCCCACAAAACCTGCGCATGCGCATCCCACAAAACCTCGCACGTGTTTTTACTCGACTAGCCTGCGGGATGCATCCTCTCGCACGTGTTTTTACTCGACTAGCCTGCGGGATGCATCCTCTCGCACGTGTTTTTGCTCGACTAGCCTGCGGGATGCATCCTCTCGCACGTGTTTTTACTCGACTACCCTGCGGGATGCATCCTCTCGCACGTGTTTTTGCTCGACTAGCCATGCGCATCCCAAAAAACCTGCGCATGCGCATCCCACAAAACCTGCGCATGCGCATCCCACAAAACCTCGCACGTGTTTTTACTCGGCTAGCCTGCGGAATGCATCCTCTCGCACGTGTTTTTGCTCGACTAGCCTGCGGGACGCATCCTCTCGCACGTGTTTTTACTCGACTAGCATGCGGGATGCATCCTCTCGCACGTGTTTTTACTCGACTAGCCTGCGGGAAGCATCCTCTTGCACGTGTTTTTACTCGACTACCCTGCGGGATGCATCCTCTCGCACGTGTTTTTGCTCGACCAGCCATGCGCATCCCAAAAAACCTGCGCATGCGCATCCCACAAAACCTGGGCATGCGCATCCCACAAAACCTCGCACGTGTTTTTACTCGACTAGCCTGCGGGATGCATCCTCTCGCACGTGTTTTTACTCGACTAGCCTGCGGGATGCATCCTCTCATACGTGTTTTTACTCGACTAGCCTGCGGGATGCATCCTCTCGCACGTGTTTTTGCTCGACTAGCCTGCGGGATGCATCCTCTCGCACGTGTTTTTGCTCGACTAGCCTGCGGGACGCATCCTCTCGCACGTGTTTTTACTCGACTAGCCTGCGGTATGCATCCTCTCGCACGTATTTTTACTCGACTAGCCTGCGGGAAGCATCCTCTTGCACGTGTTTTTACTCGACTAGCATGCGGGATGCATCCTCTCGCACGTGTTTTTGCTCGACTAGCCTGCGGGATGCATCCTCTCGCACGTGTTTTTACTCGACTACCCTGCGGGATGCATCCTCTCGCACGTGTTTTTGCTCGACTAGCCATGCGCATCCCAAAAAACCTGCGCATGCGCATCCCACAAAACCTGCGCATGCGCATCCCACAAAACCTCGCACGTGTTTTTACTCGGCTAGCCTGCGGAATGCATCCTCTCGCACGTGTTTTTGCTCGACTAGCCTGCGGGACGCATCCTCTCGCACGTGTTTTTACTCGACTAGCATGCGGGATGCATCCTCTCGCACGTGTTTTTACTCGACAAGCCTGCGCATGCGCATCCCACAAAACCTCGCACGTGTTTTTACTCGACTAGCCTGCGGGATGCATCCTCTCGCACGTGTTTTTACTCGACTAGCCTGCGGGATGCATCCTCTCGCACGTGTTTTTGCTCGACTAGCCTGCGGGATGCATCCTCTCGCACGTGTTTTTACTCGACTACCCTGCGGGATGCATCCTCTCGCACGTGTTTTTGCTCGACTAGCCTGCGGGATGCATCCTCTCGCACGTGTTTTTGCTCGACTAGCCTGCGGGATGCATCCTCTCGCACGTGTTTTTACTCGACTAGCCTGCGGGATGCATCCTCTCGCACGTGTTTTTGCTCGACTAGCCATGCGCATCCCAAAAAACCTGCGCATCCCAAAAAACCTGCGCATGCGCATCCCACAAAACCTGCGCATGCGCATCCCACAAAACCTGCGCATGCGCATCCCACAAAACCTCGCACGTGTTTTTACTCGACTAGCCTGCGGGATGCATCTTCTCGCACGTGTTTTTACTCGACTAGCCTGCGGGATGCATCCTCTCGCACGTGTTTTTACTCGACTAGCCTGCGGGATGCATCCTCTCGCAAGTGTTTTTACTCGACTAGCCTGCGGGATGCATCCTCTCGCACGTGTTTTTGCTCGACTAGTCATGCGCATCCCAAAGAACCTGCGCATGCGCATCCCAAAAAACCTGCGCATGCGCATCCCACAAAACCTCGCACGTGTTTTTACTCGGCTAGCCTGCGGAATGCATCCTCTCGCACGTGTTTTTACTCGACTAGCCTGCGGGATGCATCCTCTCGCACGTGTTTTTACTCGACTGGCCTGCGGGATGCATCCTCTCGCACGTGTTTTTGCTCGACTAGCCTGCGGGATGCATCCTCTCGCACGTGTTTTTGCTCGACTAGGCATGCGCATCCCAAAAAACCTGCGCATGCGCATCCCAAAAAACCTGCGCATGCGCATCCCACAAAACCTGCGCATGCGCATCCCACAAAACCTCGCACGTGTTTTTACTCGACTAGCCTGCGGGATGCATCTTCTCGCACGTGTTTTTACTCGACTAGCCTGCGGGATGCATCCTCTCGCACGTGTTTTTACTCGACTAGCCTGCGGGATGCATCCTCTCGCACGTGTTTTTACTCGACTACCCTGCGGGAAGCATCCTCTCGCACGTGTTTTTGCTCGACTAGCCATGCGCATCCCAAAAAACCTGCGCATGCGCATCCCACAAAACCTGCGCATGCGCATCCCACAAAACCTCGCACGTGTTTTTACTCGACTAGCCTGCGGGATGCATCCTCTCGCACGTGTTTTTGCTCGACTAGCCTGCGGGATGCATCCTCTCGCACGTGTTTTTGCTCGACTAGGCATGCGCATCCCAAAAAACCTGCGCATGCGCATCCCAAAAAACCTGCGCATGCGCATCCCACAAAACCTGCGCTTGCGCATCCCAAAAAACCTGCGCATGCGCATCCCACAAAACCTGCGCATGCGCATCCCACAAAACCTCGCACGTGTTTTTACTCGACTAGCCTGCGGGATGCATCTTCTCGCACGTGTTTTTACTCGACTAGCCTGCGGGATGCATCCTCTCGCACGTGTTTTTACTCGACTAGCCTGCGGGATGCATCCTCTCGCACGTGTTTTTACTCGACTACCCTGCGGGAAGCATCCTCTCGCACGTGTTTTTGCTCGACTAGCCATGCGCATCCCAAAAAACCTGCGCATGCGCATCCCACAAAACCTGCGCATGCGCATCCCACAAAACCTCGCACGTGTTTTTACTCGACTAGCCTGCGGGATGCATCCTCTCGCACGTGTTTTTACTCGACTAGCCTGCGGGATGCATCCTCTCGCACGTGTTTTTACTCGACTAGCCTGCGGGATGCATCCTCTCGCACGTGTTTTTGCTCGACTAGCCTGCGGGATGCATCCTCTCGCACGTGTTTTTGCTCGACTAGCCTGCGGGACGCATCCTCTCGCACGTGTTTTTACTCGACTAGCCTGCGGGATGCATCCTCTAGCACGTATTTTTACTCGACTAGCCTGCGGGAAGCATCCTCTTGCACGTGTTTTTACTCGACTACCCTGCGGGATGCATCCTCTCGCACGTGTTTTTGCTCGACTAGCCATGCGCATCCCAAAAAACCTGCGCATGCGCATCCCACAAAACCTGCGCATGCGCATCCCACAAAACCTCGCACGTGTTTTTACTCGACTAGCCTGCGGGATGCATCCTCTCGCACGTGTTTTTACTCGACTAGCCTGCGGGATGCATCCTCTCGCACGTGTTTTTGCTCGACTAGCCTGCGGGATGCATCCTCTCGCACGTGTTTTTACTCGACTACCCTGCGGGATGCATCCTCTCGCACGTGTTTTTACTCGACTAGCCTGCGGGATGCATCCTCTCGCACGTGTTTTTGCTCGACTAGCCTGCGGGATGCATCCTCTCGCACGTGTTTTTACTCGACTACCCTGCGGGATGCATCCTCTCGCACGTGTTTTTGCTCGACTAGCCATGCGCATCCCAAAAAACCTGCGCATGCGCATCCCACAAAACCTGCGCATGCGCATCCCACAAAACCTCGCACGTGTTTTTACTCGGCTAGCCTGCGGAATGCATCCTCTCGCACGTGTTTTTGCTCGACTAGCCTGCGGGACGCATCCTCTCGCACGTGTTTTTACTCGACTAGCATGCGGGATGCATCCTCTCGCACGTGTTTTTACTCGACTAGCCTGCGCATGCGCATCCCACAAAACCTCGCACGTGTTTTTACTCGACTAGCCTGCGGGAAGCATCCTCTTGCACGTGTTTTTACTCGACTAGCATGCGGGATGCATCCTCTCGCACGTGTTTTTACTCGACTAGCCTGCGGGAAGCATCCTCTCGCACGTGTTTTTACTCGACTAGCCTGAGGGATGCATCCTCTCGCACGTGTTTTCACTCGACTAGCCTGCGGGAAGCATCCTCTTGCACGTGTTTTTACTCGACTACCCTGCGGGATGCATCCTCTCGCACGTGTTTTTGCTCGACTAGCCATGCGCGTCCCAAAAAACCTGCGCATGCGCATCCCACAAAACCTCGCACGTGTTTTTACTCGACTAGCCTGCGGGATGCATCCTCTCGCACGTGTTTTAACTCGACTAGCCTGCGGGAAGCATCCTCTCGCACGTGTTTTTACTCGACTAGCCTGCGGGATGCATCCTCTCGCACGTGTTTTTGCTCGACTAGGCATGCGCATCCCAAAAAACCTGCGCATGCGCATCCCAAAAAACCTGCGCATGCGCATCCCACAAAACCTGCGCATGCGCATCCCAAAAAACCTGCGCATGCGCATCCCACAAAACCTGCGCATGCGCATCCCACAAAACCTCGCACGTGTTTTTACTCGACTAGCCTGCGGGATGCATCTTCTCGCACGTGTTTTTACTCGACTAGCCTGCGGGATGCATCCTCTCGCACGTGTTTTTACTCGACTAGCCTGAGGGATGCATCCTCTCGCACGTGTTTTCACTCGACTAGCCTGCGGGAAGCATCCTCTTGCACGTGTTTTTACTCGACTACCCTGCGGGATGCATCCTCTCGCACGTGTTTTTGCTCGACTAGCCATGCGCGTCCCAAAAAACCTGCGCATGCGCATCCCACAAAACCTCGCACGTGTTTTTACTCGACTAGCCTGCGGGATGCATCCTCTCGCACGTGTTTTAACTCGACTAGCCTGCGGGAAGCATCCTCTCGCACGTGTTTTTACTCGACTAGCCTGCGGGATGCATCCTCTCGCACGTGTTTTTGCTCGACTAGCCTGCGGGATGCATCCTCTCGCACGTGTTTTTGCTCGACTAGCCTGCGGGACGCATCCTCTCGCACGTGTTTTTACTCGACTAGCCTGCGGGATGCATCCTCTCGCACGTGTTTTTGCTCGACTACCCTGCGGGATGCATCCTCTCGCACGTGTTTTTGCTCGACTAGCCATGCGCGTCCCAAAAAACCTGCGCATGCGCATCCCACAAAACCTGCGCATGCGCATCCCACAAAACCTCGCACGTGTTTTTACTCGACTAGCCTGCGGGATGCATCCTCTCGCACGTGTTTTTACTCGACTAGCCTGCGGGATGCATCCTCTCGCACGTGTTTTTGCTCGACTAGCCTGCGGGATGCATCCTCTCGCACGTGTTTTTACTCGACTACCCTGCGGGATGCATCCTCTCGCACGTGTTTTTGCTCGACTAGCCATGCGCATCCCAAAAAACCTGCGCATGCGCATCCCACAAAACCTGCGCATGCGCATCCCACAAAACCTCGCACGTGTTTTTACTCGGCTAGCCTGCGGAATGCATCCTCTCGCACGTGTTTTTGCTCGACTAGCCTGCGGGACGCATCCTCTCGCACGTGTTTTTACTCGACTAGCATGCGGGATGCATCCTCTCGCACGTGTTTTTACTCGACTAGCCTGCGGGAAGCATCCTCTTGCACGTGTTTTTACTCGACTACCCTGCGGGATGCATCCTCTCGCACGTGTTTTTGCTCGACTAGCCATGCGCATCCCAAAAAACCTGCGCATGCGCATCCCACAAAACCTGGGCATGCGCATCCCACAAAACCTCGCACGTGTTTTTACTCGACTAGCCTGCGGGATGCATCCTCTCGCACGTGTTTTTACTCGACTAGCCTGCGGGATGCATCCTCTCATACGTGTTTTTACTCGACTAGCCTGCGGGATGCATCCTCTCGCACGTGTTTTTGCTCGACTAGCCTGCGGGATGCATCCTCTCGCACGTGTTTTTGCTCGACTATCCTGCGGGACGCATCCTCTCGCACGTGTTTTTACTCGACTAGCCTGCGGTATGCATCCTCTCGCACGTATTTTTACTCGACTAGCCTGCGGGAAGCATCCTCTTGCACGTGTTTTTACTCGACTAGCATGCGGGATGCATCCTCTCGCACGTGTTTTTGCTCGAGTAGCCTGCGGGATGCATCCTCTCGCACGTGTTTTTACTCGACTACCCTGCGGGATGCATCCTCTCGCACGTGTTTTTGCTCGACTAGCCATGCGCATCCCAAAAAACCTGCGCATGCGCATCCCACAAAACCTGCGCATGCGCATCCCACAAAACCTCGCACGTGTTTTTACTCGGCTAGCCTGCGGAATGCATCCTCTCGCACGTGTTTTTGCTCGACTAGCCTGCGGGACGCATCCTCTCGCACGTGTTTTTACTCGACTAGCATGCGGGATGCATCCTCTCGCACGTGTTTTTACTCGACTAGCCTGCGCATGCGCATCCCACAAAACCTCGCACGTGTTTTTACTCGACTAGCCTGCGGGATGCATCCTCTCGCACGTGTTTTTACTCGACTAGCCTGCGGGAAGCATCCTCTTGCACGTGTTTTTACTCGACTAGCATGCGGGATGCATCCTCTCGCACGTGTTTTTACTCGACTAGCCTGCGGGAAGCATCCTCTCGCACGTGTTTTTACTCGACTAGCCTGAGGGATGCATCCTCTCGCACGTGTTTTCACTCGACTAGCCTGCGGGAAGCATCCTCTTGCACGTGTTTTTACTCGACTACCCTGCGGGATGCATCCTCTCGCACGTGTTTTTGCTCGACTAGCCATGCGCGTCCCAAAAAACCTGCGCATGCGCATCCCACAAAACCTCGCACGTGTTTTTACTCGACTAGCCTGCGGGATGCATCCTCTCGCACGTGTTTTAACTCGACTAGCCTGCGGGAAGCATCCTCTCGCACGTGTTTTTACTCGACTACCCTGCGGGATGCATCCTCTCGCACGTGTTTTTGCTCGACTAGCCTGCGGGATGCATCCTCTCGCACGTGTTTTTGCTCGACTAGCCTGCGGGACGCATCCTCTCGCACGTGTTTTTACTCGACTAGCCTGCGGGATGCATCCTCTCGCACGTGTTTTTGCTCGACTAGCCTGCGGGATGCATCCTCTCGCACGTGTTTTTACTCGACTACCCTGCGGGATGCATCCTCTCGCACGTGTTTTTGCTCGACTAGCCATGCGCGTCCCAAAAAACCTGCGCATGCGCATCCCACAAAACCTGCGCATGCGCATCCCACAAAACCTCGCACGTGTTTTTACTCGACTAGCCTGCGGGATGCATCCTCTCGCACGTGTTTTTACTCGACTAGCCTGCGGGATGCATCCTCTCGCACGTGTTTTTGCTCGACTAGCCTGCGGGATGCATCCTCTCGCACGTGTTTTTACTCGACTACCCTGCGGGATGCATCCTCTCGCACGTGTTTTTGCTCGACTAGCCATGCGCATCCCAAAAAACCTGCGCATGCGCATCCCACAAAACCTGCGCATGCGCATCCCACAAAACCTCGCACGTGTTTTTACTCGGCTAGCCTGCGGAATGCATCCTCTCGCACGTGTTTTTGCTCGACTAGCCTGCGGGACGCATCCTCTCGCACGTGTTTTTACTCGACTAGCATGCGGGATGCATCCTCTCGCACGTGTTTTTACTCGACTAGCCTGCGGGAAGCATCCTCTTGCACGTGTTTTTACTCGACTACCCTGCGGGATGCATCCTCTCGCACGTGTTTTTGCTCGACTAGCCATGCGCATCCCAAAAAACCTGCGCATGCGCATCCCACAAAACCTGGGCATGCGCATCCCACAAAACCTCGCACGTGTTTTTACTCGACTAGCCTGCGGGATGCATCCTCTCGCACGTGTTTTTACTCGACTAGCCTGCGGGATGCATCCTCTCATACGTGTTTTTACTCGACTAGCCTGCGGGATGCATCCTCTCGCACGTGTTTTTGCTCGACTAGCCTGCGGGATGCATCCTCTCGCACGTGTTTTTGCTCGACTAGCCTGCGGGACGCATCCTCTCGCACGTGTTTTTACTCGACTAGCCTGCGGTATGCATCCTCTCGCACGTATTTTTACTCGACTAGCCTGCGGGAAGCATCCTCTTGCACGTGTTTTTACTCGACTAGCATGCGGGATGCATCCTCTCGCACGTGTTTTTACTCGACTAGCCTGCGGGAAGCATCCTCTCGCACGTGTTTTTACTCGACTAGCCTGAGGGATGCATCCTCTCGCACGTGTTTTGCTCGACTAGCCTGCGGGATGCATCCTCTCGCACGAGTTTTAACTCGACTAGCCTGCGGGATGCATCCTCTCGCACGTGTTTTTACTCGACTAGCCTGCGGGATGCATCCTCTCGCACGTGTTTTTACTCGACTAGCCTGCGGGATGCATCCTCTCGCACGTGTTTTTGCTCGACTAGCCTGCGGGACGCATCCTCTCGCACGTGTTTTTACTCGACTAGCCTGCGGGATGCATCCTCTCGCACGTGTTTTTGCTCGACTAGCCTGCGGGATGCATCCTCTCGCACGTGTTTTTACTCGACTACCCTGCGGGATGCATCCTCTCGCACGTGTTTTTGCTCGACTAGCCATGCGCGTCCCAAAAAACCTGCGCATGCGCATCCCACAAAACCTCGCACGTGTTTTTACTCGACTAGCCTGCGGGATGCATCCTCTCGCACGTGTTTTTACTCGACTAGCCTGCGGGATGCATCCTCTCGCACGTGTTTTTGCTCGACTAGCCTGCGGGATGCATCCTCTCGCACGTGTTTTTACTCGACTACCCTGCGGGATGCATCCTCTCGCACGTGTTTTTGCTCGACTAGCCATGCGCATCCCAAAAAACCTGCGCATGCGCATCCCACAAAACCTGCGCATGCGCATCCCACAAAACCTCGCACGTGTTTTTACTCGGCTAGCCTGCGGAATGCATCCTCTCGCACGTGTTTTTGCTCGACTAGCCTGCGGGACGCATCCTCTCGCACGTGTTTTTACTCGACTAGCATGCGGGATGCATCCTCTCGCACGTGTTTTTACTCGACTAGCCTGCGGGAAGCATCCTCTTGCACGTGTTTTTACTCGACTACCCTGCGGGATGCATCCTCTCGCACGTGTTTTTGCTCGACTAGCCATGCGCATCCCAAAAAACCTGCGCATGCGCATCCCACAAAACCTGGGCATGCGCATCCCACAAAACCTCGCACGTGTTTTTACTCGACTAGCCTGCGGGATGCATCCTCTCGCACGTGTTTTTACTCGACTAGCCTGCGGGATGCATCCTCTCATACGTGTTTTTACTCGACTAGCCTGCGGGATGCATCCTCTCGCACGTGTTTTTGCTCGACTAGCCTGCGGGATGCATCCTCTCGCACGTGTTTTTGCTCGACTAGCCTGCGGGACGCATCCTCTCGCACGTGTTTTTACTCGACTAGCCTGCGGTATGCATCCTCTCGCACGTATTTTTACTCGACTAGCCTGCGGGAAGCATCCTCTTGCACGTGTTTTTACTCGACTAGCATGCGGGATGCATCCTCTCGCACGTGTTTTTACTCGACTAGCCTGCGGGAAGCATCCTCTCGCACGTGTTTTTACTCGACTAGCCTGAGGGATGCATCCTCTCGCACGTGTTTTGCTCGACTAGCCTGCGGGATGCATCCTCTCGCACGAGTTTTAACTCGACTAGCCTGCGGGATGCATCCTCTCGCACGTGTTTTTACTCGACTAGCCTGCGGGATGCATCCTCTCGCACGTGTTTTTACTCGACTAGCCTGCGGGATGCATCCTCTCGCACGTGTTTTTGCTCGACTAGCCTGCGGGACGCATCCTCTCGCACGTGTTTTTACTCGACTAGCCTGCGGGATGCATCCTCTCGCACGTGTTTTTGCTCGACTAGCCTGCGGGATGCATCCTCTCGCACGTGTTTTTACTCGACTACCCTGCGGGATGCATCCTCTCGCACGTGTTTTTGCTCGACTAGCCATGCGCGTCCCAAAAAACCTGCGCATGCGCATCCCACAAAACCTCGCACGTGTTTTTACTCGACTAGCCTGCGGGATGCATCCTCTCGCACGTGTTTTTACTCGACTAGCCTGCGGGATGCATCCTCTCGCACGTGTTTTTGCTCGACTAGCCTGCGGGATGCATCCTCTCGCACGTGTTTTTACTCGACTACCCTGCGGGATGCATCCTCTCGCACGTGTTTTTGCTCGACTAGCCTGCGGGACGCATCCTCTCGCACGTGTTTTTACTCGACTAGCCTGCGGGATGCATCCTCTCGCACGTGTTTTTGCTCGACTAGCCTGCGGGATGCATCCTCTCGCACGTGTTTTTACTCGACTACCCTGCGGGATGCATCCTCTCGCACGTGTTTTTGCTCGACTAGCCATGCGCATCCCAAAAAACCTGCGCATGCGCATCCCACAAAACCTGCGCATGCGCATCCCACAAAACCTCGCACGTGTTTTTACTCGGCTAGCCTGCGGAATGCATCCTCTCGCACGTGTTTTTGCTCGACTAGCCTGCGGGACGCATCCTCTCGCACGTGTTTTTACTCGACTAGCATGCGGGATGCATCCTCTCGCACGTGTTTTTACTCGACTAGCCTGCGCATGCGCATCCCACAAAACCTCGCACGTGTTTTTACTCGACTAGCCTGCGGGAAGCATCCTCTTGCACGTGTTTTTACTCGACTAGCATGCGGGATGCATCCTCTCGCACGTGTTTTTACTCGACTAGCCTGCGGGAAGCATCCTCTCGCACGTGTTTTTACTCGACTAGCCTGAGGGATGCATCCTCTCGCACGTGTTTTCACTCGACTAGCCTGCGGGAAGCATCCTCTTGCACGTGTTTTTACTCGACTACCCTGCGGGATGCATCCTCTCGCACGTGTTTTTGATCGACTAGCCATGCGCGTCCCAAAAAACCTGCGCATGCGCATCCCACAAAACCTCGCACGTGTTTTTACTCCACTAGCCTGCGGGATGCATCCTCTCGCACGTGTTTTAACTCGACTAGCCTGCGGGAAGCATCCTCTCGCACGTGTTTTTACTCGACTAGCCTGCGGGATGCATCCTCTCGCACGTGTTTTTGCTCGACTAGGCATGCGCATCCCAAAAAACCTGCGCATGCGCATCCCAAAAAACCTGCGCATGCGCATCCCACAAAACCTGCGCATGCGCATCCCAAAAAACCTGCGCATGCGCATCCCACAAAACCTGCGCATGCGCATCCCACAAAACCTCGCACGTGTTTTTACTCGACTAGCCTGCGGGATGCATCTTCTCGCACGTGTTTTTACTCGACTAGCCTGCGGGATGCATCCTCTCGCACGTGTTTTTACTCGACTAGCCTGAGGGATGCATCCTCTCGCACGTGTTTTCACTCGACTAGCCTGCGGGAAGCATCCTCTTGCACGTGTTTTTACTCGACTACCCTGCGGGATGCATCCTCTCGCACGTGTTTTTGCTCGACTAGCCATGCGCGTCCCAAAAAACCTGCGCATGCGCATCCCACAAAACCTCGCACGTGTTTTTACTCGACTAGCCTGCGGGATGCATCCTCTCGCACGTGTTTTAACTCGACTAGCCTGCGGGAAGCATCCTCTCGCACGTGTTTTTACTCGACTAGCCTGCGGGATGCATCCTCTCGCACGTGTTTTTGCTCGACTAGCCTGCGGGATGCATCCTCTCGCACGTGTTTTTGCTCGACTAGCCTGCGGGACGCATCCTCTCGCACGTGTTTTTACTCGACTAGCCTGCGGGATGCATCCTCTCGCACGTGTTTTTGCTCGACTACCCTGCGGGATGCATCCTCTCGCACGTGTTTTTGCTCGACTAGCCATGCGCGTCCCAAAAAACCTGCGCATGCGCATCCCACAAAACCTGCGCATGCGCATCCCACAAAACCTCGCACGTGTTTTTACTCGACTAGCCTGCGGGATGCATCCTCTCGCACGTGTTTTTACTCGACTAGCCTGCGGGATGCATCCTCTCGCACGTGTTTTTGCTCGACTAGCCTGCGGGATGCATCCTCTCGCACGTGTTTTTACTCGACTACCCTGCGGGATGCATCCTCTCGCACGTGTTTTTGCTCGACTAGCCATGCGCATCCCAAAAAACCTGCGCATGCGCATCCCACAAAACCTGCGCATGCGCATCCCACAAAACCTCGCACGTGTTTTTACTCGGCTAGCCTGCGGAATGCATCCTCTCGCACGTGTTTTTGCTCGACTAGCCTGCGGGACGCATCCTCTCGCACGTGTTTTTACTCGACTAGCATGCGGGATGCATCCTCTCGCACGTGTTTTTACTCGACTAGCCTGCGGGAAGCATCCTCTTGCACGTGTTTTTACTCGACTACCCTGCGGGATGCATCCTCTCGCACGTGTTTTTGCTCGACTAGCCATGCGCATCCCAAAAAACCTGCGCATGCGCATCCCACAAAACCTGGGCATGCGCATCCCACAAAACCTCGCACGTGTTTTTACTCGACTAGCCTGCGGGATGCATCCTCTCGCACGTGTTTTTACTCGACTAGCCTGCGGGATGCATCCTCTCATACGTGTTTTTACTCGACTAGCCTGCGGGATGCATCCTCTCGCACGTGTTTTTGCTCGACTAGCCTGCGGGATGCATCCTCTCGCACGTGTTTTTGCTCGACTATCCTGCGGGACGCATCCTCTCGCACGTGTTTTTACTCGACTAGCCTGCGGTATGCATCCTCTCGCACGTATTTTTACTCGACTAGCCTGCGGGAAGCATCCTCTTGCACGTGTTTTTACTCGACTAGCATGCGGGATGCATCCTCTCGCACGTGTTTTTGCTCGAGTAGCCTGCGGGATGCATCCTCTCGCACGTGTTTTTACTCGACTACCCTGCGGGATGCATCCTCTCGCACGTGTTTTTGCTCGACTAGCCATGCGCATCCCAAAAAACCTGCGCATGCGCATCCCACAAAACCTGCGCATGCGCATCCCACAAAACCTCGCACGTGTTTTTACTCGGCTAGCCTGCGGAATGCATCCTCTCGCACGTGTTTTTGCTCGACTAGCCTGCGGGACGCATCCTCTCGCACGTGTTTTTACTCGACTAGCATGCGGGATGCATCCTCTCGCACGTGTTTTTACTCGACTAGCCTGCGCATGCGCATCCCACAAAACCTCGCACGTGTTTTTACTCGACTAGCCTGCGGGATGCATCCTCTCGCACGTGTTTTTACTCGACTAGCCTGCGGGAAGCATCCTCTTGCACGTGTTTTTACTCGACTAGCATGCGGGATGCATCCTCTCGCACGTGTTTTTACTCGACTAGCCTGCGGGAAGCATCCTCTCGCACGTGTTTTTACTCGACTAGCCTGAGGGATGCATCCTCTCGCACGTGTTTTCACTCGACTAGCCTGCGGGAAGCATCCTCTTGCACGTGTTTTTACTCGACTACCCTGCGGGATGCATCCTCTCGCACGTGTTTTTGCTCGACTAGCCATGCGCGTCCCAAAAAACCTGCGCATGCGCATCCCACAAAACCTCGCACGTGTTTTTACTCGACTAGCCTGCGGGATGCATCCTCTCGCACGTGTTTTAACTCGACTAGCCTGCGGGAAGCATCCTCTCGCACGTGTTTTTACTCGACTACCCTGCGGGATGCATCCTCTCGCACGTGTTTTTGCTCGACTAGCCTGCGGGATGCATCCTCTCGCACGTGTTTTTGCTCGACTAGCCTGCGGGACGCATCCTCTCGCACGTGTTTTTACTCGACTAGCCTGCGGGATGCATCCTCTCGCACGTGTTTTTGCTCGACTAGCCTGCGGGATGCATCCTCTCGCACGTGTTTTTACTCGACTACCCTGCGGGATGCATCCTCTCGCACGTGTTTTTGCTCGACTAGCCATGCGCGTCCCAAAAAACCTGCGCATGCGCATCCCACAAAACCTGCGCATGCGCATCCCACAAAACCTCGCACGTGTTTTTACTCGACTAGCCTGCGGGATGCATCCTCTCGCACGTGTTTTTACTCGACTAGCCTGCGGGATGCATCCTCTCGCACGTGTTTTTGCTCGACTAGCCTGCGGGATGCATCCTCTCGCACGTGTTTTTACTCGACTAGCCTGCGGGATGCATCCTCTCATACGTGTTTTTACTCGACTAGCCTGCGGGATGCATCCTCTCGCACGTGTTTTTGCTCGACTAGCCTGCGGGATGCATCCTCTCGCACGTGTTTTTGCTCGACTAGCCTGCGGGACGCATCCTCTCGCACGTGTTTTTACTCGACTAGCCTGCGGTATGCATCCTCTCGCACGTATTTTTACTCGACTAGCCTGCGGGAAGCATCCTCTTGCACGTGTTTTTACTCGACTAGCATGCGGGATGCATCCTCTCGCACGTGTTTTTACTCGACTAGCCTGCGGGAAGCATCCTCTCGCACGTGTTTTTACTCGACTAGCCTGAGGGATGCATCCTCTCGCACGTGTTTTGCTCGACTAGCCTGCGGGATGCATCCTCTCGCACGAGTTTTAACTCGACTAGCCTGCGGGATGCATCCTCTCGCACGTGTTTTTACTCGACTAGCCTGCGGGATGCATCCTCTCGCACGTGTTTTTACTCGACTAGCCTGCGGGATGCATCCTCTCGCACGTGTTTTTGCTCGACTAGCCTGCGGGACGCATCCTCTCGCACGTGTTTTTACTCGACTAGCCTGCGGGATGCATCCTCTCGCACGTGTTTTTGCTCGACTAGCCTGCGGGATGCATCCTCTCGCACGTGTTTTTACTCGACTACCCTGCGGGATGCATCCTCTCGCACGTGTTTTTGCTCGACTAGCCATGCGCGTCCCAAAAAACCTGCGCATGCGCATCCCACAAAACCTCGCACGTGTTTTTACTCGACTAGCCTGCGGGATGCATCCTCTCGCACGTGTTTTTACTCGACTAGCCTGCGGGATGCATCCTCTCGCACGTGTTTTTGCTCGACTAGCCTGCGGGATGCATCCTCTCGCACGTGTTTTTACTCGACTACCCTGCGGGATGCATCCTCTCGCACGTGTTTTTGCTCGACTAGCCTGCGGGACGCATCCTCTCGCACGTGTTTTTACTCGACTAGCCTGCGGGATGCATCCTCTCGCACGTGTTTTTGCTCGACTAGCCTGCGGGATGCATCCTCTCGCACGTGTTTTTACTCGACTACCCTGCGGGATGCATCCTCTCGCACGTGTTTTTGCTCGACTAGCCATGCGCATCCCAAAAAACCTGCGCATGCGCATCCCACAAAACCTGCGCATGCGCATCCCACAAAACCTCGCACGTGTTTTTACTCGGCTAGCCTGCGGAATGCATCCTCTCGCACGTGTTTTTGCTCGACTAGCCTGCGGGACGCATCCTCTCGCACGTGTTTTTACTCGACTAGCATGCGGGATGCATCCTCTCGCACGTGTTTTTACTCGACTAGCCTGCGCATGCGCATCCCACAAAACCTCGCACGTGTTTTTACTCGACTAGCCTGCGGGAAGCATCCTCTTGCACGTGTTTTTACTCGACTAGCATGCGGGATGCATGCTCTCGCACGTGTTTTTACTCGACTAGCCTGCGGAAGCATCCTCTCGCACGTGTTTTTACTCGACTAGCCTGAGGGATGCATCCTCTCGCACGTGTTTTCACTCGACTAGCCTGCGGGAAGCATCCTCTTGCACGTGTTTTTACTCGACTACCCTGCGGGATGCATCCTCTCGCACGTGTTTTGATCGACTAGCCATGCGCGTCCAAAAAACCTGCGCATGCGCATCCCACAAAACCTCGCACGTGTTTTTACTCCACTAGCCTGCGGGATGCATCCTCTCGCACGTGTTTTAACTCGACTAGCCTGCGGGAAGCATCCTCTCGCACGTGTTTTTACTCGACTAGCCTGCGGGATGCATCCTCTCGCACGTGTTTTTGCTCGACTAGGCATGCGCATCCCAAAAAACCTGCGCATGCGCATCCCAAAAAACCTGCGCATGCGCATCCCACAAAACCTGCGCATGCGCATCCCAAAAAACCTGCGCATGCGCATCCCACAAAACCTGCGCATGCGCATCCCACAAAACCTCGCACGTGTTTTTACTCGACTAGCCTGCGGGATGCATCTTCTCGCACGTGTTTTTACTCGACTAGGCCTGCGGGATGCATCCTCTCGCACGTGTTTTTACTCGACTAGCCTGAGGGATGCATCCTCTCGCACGTGTTTTCACTCGACTAGCCTGCGGGAAGCATCCTCTTGCACGTGTTTTTACTCGACTACCCTGCGGGATGCATCCTCTCGCACGTGTTTTTGCTCGACTAGCCATGCGCGTCCCAAAAAACCTGCGCATGCGCATCCCACAAAACCTCGCACGTGTTTTTACTCGACTAGCCTGCGGGATGCATCCTCTCGCACGTGTTTAACTCGACTAGCCTGCGGGAAGCATCCTCTCGCACGTGTTTTTACTCGACTAGCCTGCGGGATGCATCCTCTCGCACGTGTTTTTGCTCGACTAGCCTGCGGGATGCATCCTCTCGCACGTGTTTTTGCTCGACTAGCCTGCGGGACGCATCCTCTCGCACGTGTTTTTACTCGACTAGCCTGCGGGATGCATCCTCTCGCACGTGTTTTTGCTCGACTACCCTGCGGGATGCATCCTCTCGCACGTGTTTTTGCTCGACTAGCCATGCGCGTCCCAAAAAACCTGCGCATGCGCATCCCACAAAACCTGCGCATGCGCATCCCACAAAACCTCGCACGTGTTTTTACTCGACTAGCCTGCGGGATGCATCCTCTCGCACGTGTTTTTACTCGACTAGCCTGCGGGATGCATCCTCTCGCACGTGTTTTTGCTCGACTAGCCTGCGGGATGCATCCTCTCGCACGTGTTTTTACTCGACTACCCTGCGGGATGCATCCTCTCGCACGTGTTTTTGCTCGACTAGCCATGCGCATCCCAAAAAACCTGCGCATGCGCATCCCACAAAACCTGCGCATGCGCATCCCACAAAACCTCGCACGTGTTTTTACTCGGCTAGCCTGCGGAATGCATCCTCTCGCACGTGTTTTTGCTCGACTAGCCTGCGGGACGCATCCTCTCGCACGTGTTTTTACTCGACTAGCATGCGGGATGCATCCTCTCGCACGTGTTTTTACTCGACTAGCCTGCGGGAAGCATCCTCTTGCACGTGTTTTTACTCGACTACCCTGCGGGATGCATCTCTCGCACGTGTTTTTGCTCGACTAGCCATGCGCATCCCAAAAAACCTGCGCATGCGCATCCCACAAAACCTGGGCATGCGCATCCCACAAAACCTCGCACGTGTTTTTACTCGACTAGCCTGCGGGATGCATCCTCTCGCACGTGTTTTTACTCGACTAGCCTGCGGGATGCATCCTCTCATACGTGTTTTTACTCGACTAGCCTGCCTGCGGGATGCATCCTCTCGCACGTGTTTTTGCTCGACTAGCCTGCGGGATGCATCCTCTCGCACGTGTTTTTGCTCGACTATCCTGCGGGACGCATCCTCTCGCACGTGTTTTTACTCGACTAGCCTGCGGTATGCATCCTCTCGCACGTATTTTTACTCGACTAGCCTGCGGGAAGCATCCTCTTGCACGTGTTTTTACTCGACTAGCATGCGGGATGCATCCTCTCGCACGTGTTTTGCTCGAGTAGCCTGCGGGATGCATCCTCTCGCACGTGTTTTTACTCGACTACCCTGCGGGATGCATCCTCTCGCACGTGTTTTTGCTCGACTAGCCATGCGCATCCCAAAAAACCTGCGCATGCGCATCCCACAAAACCTGCGCATGCGCATCCCACAAAACCTCGCACGTGTTTTTACTCGGCTAGCCTGCGGAATGCATCCTCTCGCACGTGTTTTTGCTCGACTAGCCTGCGGGACGCATCCTCTCGCACGTGTTTTTACTCGACTAGCATGCGGGATGCATCCTCTCGCACGTGTTTTTACTCGACTAGCCTGCGCATGCGCATCCCACAAAACCTCGCACGTGTTTTTACTCGACTAGCCTGCGGGATGCATCCTCTCGCACGTGTTTTTACTCGACTAGCCTGCGGGAAGCATCCTCTTGCACGTGTTTTTACTCGACTAGCATGCGGGATGCATCCTCTCGCACGTGTTTTTACTCGACTAGCCTGCGGGAAGCATCCTCTCGCACGTGTTTTTACTCGACTAGCCTGAGGGATGCATCCTCTCGCACGTGTTTTCACTCGACTAGCCTGCGGGAAGCATCCTCTTGCACGTGTTTTTACTCGACTACCCTGCGGGATGCATCCTCTCGCACGTGTTTTTGCTCGACTAGCCATGCGCGTCCCAAAAAACCTGCGCATGCGCATCCCACAAAACCTCGCACGTGTTTTTACTCGACTAGCCTGCGGGATGCATCCTCTCGCACGTGTTTTAACTCGACTAGCCTGCGGGAAGCATCCTCTCGCACGTGTTTTTACTCGACTACCCTGCGGGATGCATCCTCTCGCACGTGTTTTTGCTCGACTAGCCTGCGGGATGCATCCTCTCGCACGTGTTTTTGCTCGACTAGCCTGCGGGACGCATCCTCTCGCACGTGTTTTTACTCGACTAGCCTGCGGGATGCATCCTCTCGCACGTGTTTTTGCTCGACTAGCCTGCGGGATGCATCCTCTCGCACGTGTTTTTACTCGACTACCCTGCGGGATGCATCCTCTCGCACGTGTTTTTGCTCGACTAGCCATGCGCGTCCCAAAAAACCTGCGCATGGCGCATCCCACAAAACCTGCGCATGCGCATCCCACAAAACCTCGCACGTGTTTTTACTCGACTAGCCTGCGGGATGCATCCTCTCGCACGTGTTTTTACTCGACTAGCCTGCGGGATGCATCCTCTCGCACGTGTTTTTGCTCGACTAGCCTGCGGGATGCATCCTCTCGCACGTGTTTTTACTCGACTACCCTGCGGGATGCATCCTCTCGCACGTGTTTTTGCTCGACTAGCCATGCGCATCCCAAAAACCTGCGCATGCGCATCCCACAAAACCTGCGCATGCGCATCCCACAAAACCTCGCACGTGTTTTTACTCGGCTAGCCTGCGGAATGCATCCTCTCGCACGTGTTTTTGCTCGACTAGCCTGCGGGACGCATCCTCTCGCACGTGTTTTTACTCGACTAGCATGCGGGATGCATCCTCTCGCACGTGTTTTTACTCGACTAGCCTGCGGGAAGCATCCTCTTGCACGTGTTTTTACTCGACTACCCTGCGGGATGCATCCTCTCGCACGTGTTTTTGCTCGACTAGCCATGCGCATCCCAAAAAACCTGCGCATGCGCATCCCACAAAACCTGCGCATGCGCATCCCACAAAACCTCGCACGTGTTTTTACTCGGCTA